>NW_027474659.1:0-32816 GCF_050947335.1 Megachile rotundata | reverse complement strand
ATATGGCTAATAATATGAGTTAGATTGATAATAATAACAGTAATAAGTATAGTAATTGTCGTTCTATCGATATTATAAGCATAATATGGCTAATAATAAGAGTTAGATTGATAATATTAAGAGTAGTGAGTATAGTAATTCTCGTTCTATCGATCATATAAGCATAATATGGCTAATAATATGAGTTAGATTGATAATAATAGGAGTAATAAGTATAGTAATTGTAGTTCTATCGATCATATCTGCATAATATGGTTAATAATATGAGTTAGATTCACAATAATAAGAGTAATAAGTATAGTAAATGTCGTTCTATCGATCATATAGTCATAATATGGGTAATAATATGAGTTGGATTGATAATAATAAGAGTAATGAGTAAAATAATTGTCGTTCTATCGATCATTTAAGCATAATATGGTTAATAATATGAGTTAGATTGATGATAATAAGAGTAATAAGTATAGTAAATGTCGTGCTATCGATCATATCTGCATAATATGGTTAATAATATGAGTTAGATTGATAATAGTGAGTGTAATAAGTATAGTAATTGTCGTTCTGTCGATCATATAAGCATAATATGGCTAATAATATGAGTTAGATTGATAATACTAAGAGTAGTGAGTATAGTAATTCTCGTTCTATCGATCATAGAAGCATAATATGGTTAATAATATGAGTTAGATTCATAATAATAAGAGTAATAAGTATAGTAATTGTCGTTCTATCGATCATATAAGCATAATATGGCTAATAGTAAGAGTTAGATTGATAATATTAAGAGTAGTGAGTATAGTAATTCTCGTTCTATCGATCATAGAAGCATAATATGGTTAATAATATGAGTTAGATTCATAATAATAAGAGTAATAAGTATAGTAATTGTCGTTCTATCGATCATTTATGCATAATATGGTTAATAATATGAGTTAGGTTGATAATAATAAGAGTAATAAGTATAGTGATTGTCGTTCTAGCGATCAAATTTGCATAATATGGTTGATAATATGAGTTAGATTGATAACAGTGAGTGTAATAAGTATAGTGATTGTCGTTCTATCGATAATATAAGCATAATATGGCTAATAATATGATTTAGATTGATAATACTAAGAGTAGTGACTATAGTAATTCTCGTTCTATCGATCAAATTTGCATAATATGATTAATAATATGAGTTAGATTGATAACAGTGAGTGTAATAAGTATAGTAATTGTCGTTCTGTCGATCATATTAGCATAATATGGCTAATAATATGGGTTAGATTGATAATAATAAGAGTAATGAGTATAGTAATTGTAGTTCTATCGATCATTTAAGCATAATATGGCTAATAATATGAGTTAGATTGATAATAATAACAGTAATAAGTATAGTAATTGTCGTTCTATCGATATTATAAGCATAATATGGCTAATAATAAGAGTTAGATTGATAATATTAAGAGTAGTGAGTATAGTAATTCTCGTTCTATCGATCATATAAGCATAATATGGCTAATAATATGAGTTAGATTGATAATAATAGGAGTAATAAGTATAGTAATTGTAGTTCTCTCGATCATATCTGCATAATATGGTTAATAATATGCGTTAGATCCATAATAATAAGAGTAATAAGTATAGTAATTGTCGTTCTATCGATCATATAAGCATAATATGGCTAATAATATGAGTTAGGTTGATAATAATAAGAGTAATAAGTATAGTGATTGTCGTTCTACCGATCAAATTTGCATAATATGGTTAATAATTTGAGTTAGATTGATAACAGTGAGTGTAATAAGTATAGTAATTGTCGTTCTCTCGATCATATTAGCATAATATGGCTAATAATATGAGTTAGATTGATAATACTAAGAGTAGTGAGTATAGTAATTGTAGTTCTATCGATCATTTAAGCATAATATGGCTAATAATATGAGTTAGATTGATAATAATAACAGTAATAAGTATAGTAATTGTCGTTCTATCGATATTATAAGCATAATATGGCTAATAATAAGAGTTAGATTGATAATATTAAGAGTAGTGAGTATAGTAATTCTCGTTCTATCGATCATATAAGCATAATATGGCTAATAATATGAGTTAGATTGATAATAATAGGAGTAATAAGTATAGTAATTGTAGTTCTATCGATCATATCTGCATAATATGGTTAATAATATGAGTTAGATTCATAATGATAAGAGTAATAAGTATAGTAATTGTCGTTCTATCGATCATATAAGCATAATATGGCTAATAATATGAGTTAGATTGATAATAATAAGAGTAGTAAGTATAGTAAATGTCGTGCTATCGATCATATCTGCATAATATGGTTAATAATATGAGTTAGATTGACAATAGTAAGAGTAATGTGTATAGTAAATGTCGTGCTATCGATCATATCTGCATAATATGGTTAATAATATGAGTTAGATTGACAATAGTAAGAGTAATGTGTATAGTAAATGTCGTGCTATCGATCATATCTGCATAATATGGTTAATAATATGAGTTAGATTCACAATAATAAGAGTAATAAGTATAGTAAATGTCGTTCTATCGATCATATAGTCATAATATGGGTAATAATATGAGTTGGATTGATAATAATAAGAGTAATGAGTAAAATAATTGTCGTTCTATCGATCATTTAAGCATAATATGGTTAATAATATGAGTTAGATTGATGATAATAAGAGTAATAAGTATAGTAAATGTCGTGCTATCGATCATATCTGCATAATATGGTTAATAATATGAGTTAGATTGATAATAGTGAGTGTAATAAGTATAGTAATTGTCGTTCTGTCGATCATATAAGCATAATATGGCTAATAATATGAGTTAGATTGATAATACTAAGAGTAGTGAGTATAGTAATTCTCGTTCTATCGATCATAGAAGCATAATATGGTTAATAATATGAGTTAGATTCATAATAATAAGAGTAATAAGTATAGTAATTGTCGTTCTATCGATCATATAAGCATAATATGGCTAATAGTAAGAGTTAGATTGATAATATTAAGAGTAGTGAGTATAGTAATTCTCGTTCTATCGATCATAGAAGCATAATATGGTTAATAATATGAGTTAGATTCATAATAATAAGAGTAATAAGTATAGTAATTGTCGTTCTATCGATCATTTATGCATAATATGGTTAATAATATGAGTTAGGTTGATAATAATAAGAGTAATAAGTATAGTGATTGTCGTTCTAGCGATCAAATTTGCATAATATGGTTGATAATATGAGTTAGATTGATAACAGTGAGTGTAATAAGTATAGTGATTGTCGTTCTATCGATAATATAAGCATAATATGGCTAATAATATGATTTAGATTGATAATACTAAGAGTAGTGACTATAGTAATTCTCGTTCTATCGATCAAATTTGCATAATATGATTAATAATATGAGTTAGATTGATAACAGTGAGTGTAATAAGTATAGTAATTGTCGTTCTGTCGATCATATTAGCATAATATGGCTAATAATATGGGTTAGATTGATAATAATAAGAGTAATGAGTATAGTAATTGTAGTTCTATCGATCATTTAAGCATAATATGGCTAATAATATGAGTTAGATTGATAATAATAGGAGTAATAAGTATAGTAATTGTAGTTCTATCGATCATATCTGCATAATATGGTTAATAATATGAGTTAGATTCATAATGATAAGAGTAATAAGTATAGTAATTGTCGTTCTATCGATCATATAAGCATAATATGGCTAATAATATGAGTTAGATTGATAATAATAAGAGTAGTAAGTATAGTAAATGTCGTGCTATCGATCATATCTGCATAATATGGTTAATAATATGAGTTAGATTGACAATAGTAAGAGTAATGTGTATAGTAAATGTCGTGCTATCGATCATATCTGCATAATATGGTTAATAATATGAGTTAGATTCACAATAATAAGAGTAATAAGTATAGTAAATGTCGTTCTATCGATCATATAGTCATAATATGGGTAATAATATGAGTTGGATTGATAATAATAAGAGTAATGAGTAAAATAATTGTCGTTCTATCGATCATTTAAGCATAATATGGTTAATAATATGAGTTAGATTGATGATAATAAGAGTAATAAGTATAGTAAATGTCGTGCTATCGATCATATCTGCATAATATGGTTAATAATATGAGTTAGATTGATAATAGTGAGTGTAATAAGTATAGTAATTGTCGTTCTGTCGATCATATAAGCATAATATGGCTAATAATATGAGTTAGATTGATAATACTAAGAGTAGTGAGTATAGTAATTCTCGTTCTATCGATCATAGAAGCATAATATGGTTAATAATATGAGTTAGATTCATAATAATAAGAGTAATAAGTATAGTAATTGTCGTTCTATCGATCATATAAGCATAATATGGCTAATAGTAAGAGTTAGATTGATAATATTAAGAGTAGTGAGTATAGTAATTCTCGTTCTATCGATCATAGAAGCATAATATGGTTAATAATATGAGTTAGATTCATAATAATAAGAGTAATAAGTATAGTAATTGTCGTTCTATCGATCATTTATGCATAATATGGTTAATAATATGAGTTAGGTTGATAATAATAAGAGTAATAAGTATAGTGATTGTCGTTCTAGCGATCAAATTTGCATAATATGGTTGATAATATGAGTTAGATTGATAACAGTGAGTGTAATAAGTATAGTGATTGTCGTTCTATCGATAATATAAGCATAATATGGCTAATAATATGATTTAGATTGATAATACTAAGAGTAGTGACTATAGTAATTCTCGTTCTATCGATCAAATTTGCATAATATGATTAATAATATGAGTTAGATTGATAACAGTGAGTGTAATAAGTATAGTAATTGTCGTTCTGTCGATCATATTAGCATAATATGGCTAATAATATGGGTTAGATTGATAATAATAAGAGTAATGAGTATAGTAATTGTAGTTCTATCGATCATTTAAGCATAATATGGCTAATAATATGAGTTAGATTGATAATAATAACAGTAATAAGTATAGTAATTGTCGTTCTATCGATATTATAAGCATAATATGGCTAATAATAAGAGTTAGATTGATAATATTAAGAGTAGTGAGTATAGTAATTCTCGTTCTATCGATCATATAAGCATAATATGGCTAATAATATGAGTTAGATTGATAATAATAGGAGTAATAAGTATAGTAATTGTAGTTCTCTCGATCATATCTGCATAATATGGTTAATAATATGCGTTAGATCCATAATAATAAGAGTAATAAGTATAGTAATTGTCGTTCTATCGATCATATAAGCATAATATGGCTAATAATATGAGTTAGGTTGATAATAATAAGAGTAATAAGTATAGTGATTGTCGTTCTACCGATCAAATTTGCATAATATGGTTAATAATTTGAGTTAGATTGATAACAGTGAGTGTAATAAGTATAGTAATTGTCGTTCTCTCGATCATATTAGCATAATATGGCTAATAATATGAGTTAGATTGATAATACTAAGAGTAGTGAGTATAGTAATTGTAGTTCTATCGATCATTTAAGCATAATATGGCTAATAATATGAGTTAGATTGATAATAATAACAGTAATAAGTATAGTAATTGTCGTTCTATCGATATTATAAGCATAATATGGCTAATAATAAGAGTTAGATTGATAATATTAAGAGTAGTGAGTATAGTAATTCTCGTTCTATCGATCATATAAGCATAATATGGCTAATAATATGAGTTAGATTGATAATAATAGGAGTAATAAGTATAGTAATTGTAGTTCTATCGATCATATCTGCATAATATGGTTAATAATATGAGTTAGATTCATAATGATAAGAGTAATAAGTATAGTAATTGTCGTTCTATCGATCATATAAGCATAATATGGCTAATAATATGAGTTAGATTGATAATAATAAGAGTAGTAAGTATAGTAAATGTCGTGCTATCGATCATATCTGCATAATATGGTTAATAATATGAGTTAGATTGACAATAGTAAGAGTAATGTGTATAGTAAATGTCGTGCTATCGATCATATCTGCATAATATGGTTAATAATATGAGTTAGATTCACAATAATAAGAGTAATAAGTATAGTAAATGTCGTTCTATCGATCATATAATCATAATATGGGTAATAATATGAGTTGGATTGATAATAATAAGAGTAATGAGTAAAATAATTGGCGTTCTATCGATATTATAACCATAATATGGCTAATAATAAGAGTTAGATCGATAATAATAAGAGTAATGAGTATAGTAATTGTAGTTCTATCGATCATATCTGCATAATATGGTTAATAATATGAGTTAGATTCATAACAGTGAGTGTAATAAGTATAGTAATTGTCGTTCTGTCGATCATATTAGCATAATATAGCTAATAATATGGGTTAGATTGATAATAATAAGAGTAATGAGTAAAATAATTGGCGTTCTATCGATATTATAACCATAATATGGCTAATAATAAGAGTTAGATCGATAATAATAAGAGTAATGAGTATAGTAATTGTAGTTCTATCGATCATATCTGCATAATATGGTTAATAATATGAGTTAGATTCATAACAGTGAGTGTAATAAGTATAGTAATTGTCGTTCTGTCGATCATATTAGCATAATATAGCTAATAATATGGGTTAGATTGATAATAATAAGAGTAATGAGTATAGTAATTGTAGTTCTATCGATCATTTAAGCATAATATGGCTAATAATATGAGTTAGATTGATAATAATAACAGTAATAAGTATAGTAATTGTCGTTCTATCGATATTATAAGCATAATATGGCTAATAATAAGAGTTAGATTGATAATATTAAGAGTAGTGAGTATAGTAATTCTCGTTCTATCGATCATATAAGCATAATATGGCTAATAATATGAGTTAGATTGATAATAATAGGAGTAATAAGTATAGTAATTGTAGTTCTCTCGATCATATCTGCATAATATGGTTAATAATATGAGTTAGATCCATAATAATAAGAGTAATAAATATAGTAATTGTCGTTCTATCGATCATATAAGCATAATATGGCTAATAATATGAGTTAGGTTGATAATAATAAGAGTAATAAGTATAGTGATTGTCGTTCTACCGATCAAATTTGCATAATATGGTTAATAATTTGAGTTAGATTGATAACAGTGAGTGTAATAAGTATAGTACTTGTCGTTCTCTCGATCATATTAGCATAATATGGCTAATAATATGAGTTAGATTGATAATACTAAGAGTAGTGAGTATAGTAATTGTAGTTCTATCGATCATTTAAGCATAATATGGCTAATAATATGAGTTAGATTGATAATAATAACAGTAATAAGTATAGTAATTGTCGTTCTATCGATATTATAAGCATAATATGGCTAATAATAAGAGTTAGATTGATAATATTAAGAGTAGTGAGTATAGTAATTCTCGTTCTATCGATCATATAAGCATAATATGGCTAATAATATGAGTTAGATTGATAATAATAGGAGTAATAAGTATAGTAATTGTAGTTCTATCGATCATATCTGCATAATATGGTTAATAATATGAGTTAGATTCATAATAATAAGAGTAATAAGTATAGTAATTGTCGTTCTATCGATCATATAAGCATAATATGGCTAATAATATGAGTTAGGTTGATAATAATAAGAGTAATAAGTATAGTGATTGTCGTTCTACAGATCAAATTTGCATAATATGGTTAATAATATGAGTTAGATTGATAACAGTGAGTGTAATAAGTATAGTAATTGTCGTTCTCTCGATCATATTAGCATAATATGGCTAATAATATGAGTTAGATTGATAATACTAAGAGTAGTGAGTATAGTAATTGTAGTTCTATCGATCATTTAAGCATAATATGGCTAATAATATGAGTTGGATTGATAATAATAAAAGTAGTAAGTATAGTAATTGTCGTTCTATCGATAATATAAGCATAATATGGCTAATAATATGAGTTAGATTGATAATACTAAGAGTAGTGAGTATAGTAATTCTCGTTCTATCGATCATAGAAGCATAATATGGCTAATAATATGAGTTAGATTGATAATAATAAAAGTAATAAGTAGAGTAATTGCCGTTCTATCGATCATATAAGCATAATATGGCTAATAATATGAGTTAGATTGATAATAATAAGAGTAATAAGTATAGTAATTGTCGTTTTATCGATCATTTAAGCATAATATGGCTAATAATATGAGTTAGATTGATAGTAATAACAGTAATAAGTATAGTAATTGCCGTTCTATCGATAATATAAGCATAATATGGTTAATAATATGAGTTAGATTGATAATACTCAGAGTAGTGAGTATAGTAATTCTCGTTCTATCGATCATATAAGCATAATATGGCTAATAATATGAGTTAGATTGATAATAATAAGAGTAATGAGTATAGTAATTGTAGTTCTATAGATCATATCTGCATAATATGGTTAATAATATGAGTTAGATTCATAATAATAACAGTAATAGGTATAGCAAATGTCGTGCTATCGATCATATCTGCATAATATGGTTAATAATATGAGTTAGATTCATAATGATAAGAGTAATAAGTATAGTAATTGTCGTTCTATCGATCATATAAGCATAATATGGCTAATAATATGAGTTAGATTGATAATAATAAGAGTAGTAAGTATAGTAAATGTCGTGCTATCGATCATATCTGCATAATATGGTTAATAATATGAGTTAGATTGATAATAGTGAGTGTAATAAGTATAGTAATTGTCGTTCTGTCGATCATATAAGCATAATATGGCTAATAATATGAGTTAGATTAATAATACTAAGAGTAGTGAGTATAGTAATTCTCGTTCTATCGATCATATCTGCATAATATGGTTAATAATATGAGTTAGATTCACAATAATAAGAGTAATAAGTATAGTAATTGTATTTCTATCGATCATATAAGCATAATATGGCTAATAATATGAGTTAGGTTGATAATAATAAGAGTAATAAGTATAGTAATTGTAGTTCTATCGATCATATCTGCATAATATGGTTAATAACATGAGTTAGATTGATAATAGTGAGTGTAATAAGTATAGTAAATGTCGTTCTGTCGATCATATTAGCATAATGTAGCTAATAATATGGGTTAGACTGATAATAATAAGAGTAATGAGTATAGTAATTGTAGTTCTATCGATCATTTAAGGATAATATGGCTAATAATATGAGTTAGATTGATAATAATAACAGTAATAAGTATAGTAATTGTCGTTCTATCGATATTATAAGCATAATATGGCTAATAATAAGAGTTAGATTGATAATATTAAGAGTAGTGAGTATAGTAATTCTCGTTCTATCGATCATTTAAGCATAATATGGCTAATAATATGAGTTAGATTGATAATAATAAGAGTAATAAGTATAGTAATTGTAGTTCTATCGATCATATCTGCATAATATGGTTAATAATATGAGTTAGATTCATAATAATAAGAGTAATAAGTATAGTAATTGTCGTTCTATCGATCATATAAGCATAATATGGCTAATAATATGAGTTAGGTTGATAATAATAAGAGTAATAAGTATAGTGATTGTCGTTCTACCGATCAAATTTGCATAATATGGTTAATAATATGAGTTAGATTGATAACAGTGAGTGTAATAAGTATAGTAATTGTCGTTCTCTCGATCATATTAGCATAATATGGCTAATAATATGAGTTAGATTGATAATACTAAGAGTAGTGAGTATAGTAATTGTCGTTCTATCGATCATATAAGCATAATATGGGTAATAATATGAGTTAAATTGATAATAATAAGAGTAATAAGTACAGTAATTGCCGTTCTATCGATCATTTAAGCATAATATGGCTAATAATATGAGTTAGATTGATAACACTAAGAGTAGTGATTATAGTATTTCTCGTTCTATCGATCATATAAGCATAATATGGCTAATAATATGGATTAGATTGATAATAATAAGACTAATGAGTATAGTAATTGTAGTTCTATCGATCATTTAAGCATAATATGGCTAATAATATGAGTTAGATTGATAATAATAACAGTAATAAGTATAGTAATTGGCGTCCTATCGATATTATAACCATAATATGGCTAATAGTAAGAGTTAGATCGATAATAATAAGAGTAATGAGTATAGTAATTGTAGTTCTATCGATCATATCTGCATAATATGGTTAATAATATGTGTTAGATTCATAACAGTGAGTGTAATAAGTATAGTAATTGTCGTTCTGTCGATCATATTAGCATAATATAGCTAATAATATGGGTTAGATTGATAATAATAAGAGTAATGAGTATAGTAATTGTAGTTCTATCGATCATTTAAGCATAATATGGCTAATAGTAAGAGTTAGATCGATAATAATAAGAGTAATGAGTATAGTAATTGTAGTTCAATCGATCATATCTGCATAATATGGTTAATAATATGAGTTAGATTCATAACAGTGAGTGTAATAAGTATAGTAATTGTCGTTCTGTCGATCATATTAGCATAATATAGCTAATAATATGGGTTAGATTGATAATAATAAGAGTAATGAGTATAGTAATTGTAGTTCTATCGATCATTTAAGCATAATATGGCTAATAATATCAGTTAGATTGATAATAATAACAGTAATAAGTATAGTAATTGTCATTCTATCGATATTATAAGCATAATATGGCTAATAATAAGAGTTAGATTGATAATATTAAGAGTAGTGAGTATAGAAATTCTCGTTCTATCGATCATTTAAGCATAATATGGCTAATAATATGAGTTAGATTGATAATAATAACAGTAATAAGTATAGTAATTGGCGTCCTATCGATATTATAACCATAATATGGCTAATAATAAGAGTTAGATCGATAATAATAAGAGTAATGAGTATAGTAATTGTAGTTCTATCGATCATATCTGCATAATATGGTTAATAATATGAGTTAGATTCATAATGATAAGAGTAATAAGTATAGTAATTGTCGTTCTATCGATCATATAAGCATAATATGGCTAATAATATGAGTTAGGTTGATAATAATAAGAGTAATGAGTATAGTAATTGTAGTTCTATCGATCATATCTGCATAATATGGTTAATAATATGAGTTAGATTCATAATAATAAGAGTAATAAGTAGAGTAATTGTCGTTCTATCGATCATATAAGCATAATATGGGTAATAATATGAGTTAAATTGATAATAATAAGAGTAATAAGTACAGTAATTGCCGTTCTATCGATCATTTAAGCATAATATGGCTAATAATATGAGTTAGATTGATAACACTAAGAGTAGTGATTATAGTATTTCTCGTTCTATCGATCATATAAGCATAATATGGCTAATAATATGGATTAGATTGATAATAATAAGACTAATGAGTATAGTAATTGTAGTTCTATCGATCATATCTGCATAATATGGTTAATAATATGAGTTAGATTCACAATAATAAGAGTAATAAGTATAGTAGTTGTCGTTCTATCGATAATATAAGCATAATATGGCTAATAATATGAGTTAGGTTGATAATAATAAGAGTAATAAGTATAGTGATTGTCGTTCTACCGATCAAATTTGCATAATATGGTTAATAATATGAGTTAGATTGATAACAGTGAGTGTAATAAGTATAGTAATTGTCGTTCTCTCGATCATATTAGCATAATATGGCTAATAATATGAGTTAGATTGATAATACTAAGAGTAGTGAGTATAGTAATTGTAGTTCTATCGATCATTTAAGCATAATATGGCTAATAATATGAGTTGGATTGATAATAATAAAAGTAGTAAGTATAGTAATTGTCGTTCTATCGATAATATAAGCATAATATGGCTAATAATATGAGTTAGATTGATAATACTAAGAGTAGTGAGTATAGTAATTCTCGTTCTATCGATCATAGAAGCATAATATGGCTAATAATATGAGTTAGATTGATAATAATAAAAGTAATAAGTAGAGTAATTGTCGTTCTATCGATCATATAAGCATAATATGGCTAATAATATGAGTTAGATTGATAATAATAAGAGTAATAAGTATAGTAATTGTCGTTCTATCGATCATTTAAGCATAATATGGCTAATAATATGAGTTAGATTGATAATAATAAGAGTAATAAGTATAGTAATTGTCGTTCTATCGATCATTTAAGCATAATATGGCTAATAATATGAGTTTGATTGATAGTAATAACAGTAATAAGTATAGTAATTGCCGTTCTATCGATAATATAAGCATAATATGGTTAATAATATGAGTTAGATTGATAATACTCAGAGTAGTGAGTATAGTAATTCTCGTTCTATCGATCATATAAGCATAATATGGCTAATAATATGAGTTAGATTGATAATAATAAGAGTAATGAGTATAGTAATTGTAGTTCTATAGATCATATCTGCATAATATGGTTAATAATATGAGTTAGATTCATAATAATAACAGTAATAGGTATAGCAAATGTCGTGCTATCGATCATATCTGCATAATATGGTTAATAATATGAGTTAGATTCATAATGATAAGAGTAATAAGTATAGTAATTGTCGTTCTATCGATCATATAAGCATAATATGGCTAATAATATGAGTTAGATTGATAATAATAAGAGTAGTAAGTATAGTAAATGTCGTGCTATCGATCATATCTGCATAATATGGTTAATAATATGAGTTAGATTGATAATAGTAAGAGTAATGTGTATAGTAAATGTCGTGCTATCGATCATATCTGCATAATATGGTTAATAATATGAGTTAGATTCACAATAATAAGAGTAATAAGTATAGTAAATGTCGTTCTATCGATCATATAATCATAATATGGGTAATAATATGAGTTGGATTGATAATAATAAGAGTAATGAGTAAAATAATTGGCGTTCTATCGATATTATAACCATAATATGGCTAATAATAAGAGTTAGATCGATAATAATAAGAGTAATGAGTATAGTAATTGTAGTTCTATCGATCATATCTGCATAATATGGTTAATAATATGAGTTAGATTCATAACAGTGAGTGTAATAAGTATAGTAATTGTCGTTCTGTCGATCATATTAGCATAATATAGCTAATAATATGGGTTAGATTGATAATAATAAGAGTAATGAGTATAGTAATTGTAGTTCTATCGATCATTTAAGCATAATATGGCTAATAATATGAGTTAGATTGATAATAATAACAGTAATAAGTATAGTAATTGTCGTTCTATCGATATTATAAGCATAATATGGCTAATAATAAGAGTTAGATTGATAATATTAAGAGTAGTGAGTATAGTAATTCTCGTTCTATCGATCATATAAGCATAATATGGCTAATAATATGAGTTAGATTGATAATAATAGGAGTAATAAGTATAGTAATTGTAGTTCTCTCGATCATATCTGCATAATATGGTTAATAATATGAGTTAGATCCATAATAATAAGAGTAATAAATATAGTAATTGTCGTTCTATCGATCATATAAGCATAATATGGCTAATAATATGAGTTAGATTGATAATAATAAGAGTAGTAAGTATAGTAAATGTCGTGCTATCGATCATATCTGCATAATATGGTTAATAATATGAGTTAGATTGACAATAGTAAGAGTAATGTGTATAGTAAATGTCGTGCTATCGATCATATCTGCATAATATGGTTAATAATATGAGTTAGATTCACAATAATAAGAGTAATAAGTATAGTAAATGTCGTTCTATCGATCATATAGTCATAATATGGGTAATAATATGAGTTGGATTGATAATAATAAGAGTAATGAGTAAAATAATTGTCGTTCTATCGATCATTTAAGCATAATATGGTTAATAATATGAGTTAGATTGATGATAATAAGAGTAATAAGTATAGTAAATGTCGTGCTATCGATCATATCTGCATAATATGGTTAATAATATGAGTTAGATTGATAATAGTGAGTGTAATAAGTATAGTAATTGTCGTTCTGTCGATCATATAAGCATAATATGGCTAATAATATGAGTTAGATTGATAATACTAAGAGTAGTGAGTATAGTAATTCTCGTTCTATCGATCATAGAAGCATAATATGGTTAATAATATGAGTTAGATTCATAATAATAAGAGTAATAAGTATAGTAATTGTCGTTCTATCGATCATATAAGCATAATATGGCTAATAGTAAGAGTTAGATTGATAATATTAAGAGTAGTGAGTATAGTAATTCTCGTTCTATCGATCATAGAAGCATAATATGGTTAATAATATGAGTTAGATTCATAATAATAAGAGTAATAAGTATAGTAATTGTCGTTCTATCGATCATTTATGCATAATATGGTTAATAATATGAGTTAGGTTGATAATAATAAGAGTAATAAGTATAGTGATTGTCGTTCTAGCGATCAAATTTGCATAATATGGTTGATAATATGAGTTAGATTGATAACAGTGAGTGTAATAAGTATAGTGATTGTCGTTCTATCGATAATATAAGCATAATATGGCTAATAATATGATTTAGATTGATAATACTAAGAGTAGTGACTATAGTAATTCTCGTTCTATCGATCAAATTTGCATAATATGATTAATAATATGAGTTAGATTGATAACAGTGAGTGTAATAAGTATAGTAATTGTCGTTCTGTCGATCATATTAGCATAATATGGCTAATAATATGGGTTAGATTGATAATAATAAGAGTAATGAGTATAGTAATTGTAGTTCTATCGATCATTTAAGCATAATATGGCTAATAATATGAGTTAGATTGATAATAATAACAGTAATAAGTATAGTAATTGTCGTTCTATCGATATTATAAGCATAATATGGCTAATAATAAGAGTTAGATTGATAATATTAAGAGTAGTGAGTATAGTAATTCTCGTTCTATCGATCATATAAGCATAATATGGCTAATAATATGAGTTAGATTGATAATAATAGGAGTAATAAGTATAGTAATTGTAGTTCTCTCGATCATATCTGCATAATATGGTTAATAATATGCGTTAGATCCATAATAATAAGAGTAATAAGTATAGTAATTGTCGTTCTATCGATCATATAAGCATAATATGGCTAATAATATGAGTTAGGTTGATAATAATAAGAGTAATAAGTATAGTGATTGTCGTTCTACCGATCAAATTTGCATAATATGGTTAATAATTTGAGTTAGATTGATAACAGTGAGTGTAATAAGTATAGTAATTGTCGTTCTCTCGATCATATTAGCATAATATGGCTAATAATATGAGTTAGATTGATAATACTAAGAGTAGTGAGTATAGTAATTGTAGTTCTATCGATCATTTAAGCATAATATGGCTAATAATATGAGTTAGATTGATAATAATAACAGTAATAAGTATAGTAATTGTCGTTCTATCGATATTATAAGCATAATATGGCTAATAATAAGAGTTAGATTGATAATATTAAGAGTAGTGAGTATAGTAATTCTCGTTCTATCGATCATATAAGCATAATATGGCTAATAATATGAGTTAGATTGATAATAATAGGAGTAATAAGTATAGTAATTGTAGTTCTATCGATCATATCTGCATAATATGGTTAATAATATGAGTTAGATTCATAATGATAAGAGTAATAAGTATAGTAATTGTCGTTCTATCGATCATATAAGCATAATATGGCTAATAATATGAGTTAGATTGATAATAATAAGAGTAGTAAGTATAGTAAATGTCGTGCTATCGATCATATCTGCATAATATGGTTAATAATATGAGTTAGATTGACAATAGTAAGAGTAATGTGTATAGTAAATGTCGTGCTATCGATCATATCTGCATAATATGGTTAATAATATGAGTTAGATTCACAATAATAAGAGTAATAAGTATAGTAAATGTCGTTCTATCGATCATATAATCATAATATGGGTAATAATATGAGTTGGATTGATAATAATAAGAGTAATGAGTAAAATAATTGGCGTTCTATCGATATTATAACCATAATATGGCTAATAATAAGAGTTAGATCGATAATAATAAGAGTAATGAGTATAGTAATTGTAGTTCTATCGATCATATCTGCATAATATGGTTAATAATATGAGTTAGATTCATAACAGTGAGTGTAATAAGTATAGTAATTGTCGTTCTGTCGATCATATTAGCATAATATAGCTAATAATATGGGTTAGATTGATAATAATAAGAGTAATGAGTAAAATAATTGGCGTTCTATCGATATTATAACCATAATATGGCTAATAATAAGAGTTAGATCGATAATAATAAGAGTAATGAGTATAGTAATTGTAGTTCTATCGATCATATCTGCATAATATGGTTAATAATATGAGTTAGATTCATAACAGTGAGTGTAATAAGTATAGTAATTGTCGTTCTGTCGATCATATTAGCATAATATAGCTAATAATATGGGTTAGATTGATAATAATAAGAGTAATGAGTATAGTAATTGTAGTTCTATCGATCATTTAAGCATAATATGGCTAATAATATGAGTTAGATTGATAATAATAACAGTAATAAGTATAGTAATTGTCGTTCTATCGATATTATAAGCATAATATGGCTAATAATAAGAGTTAGATTGATAATATTAAGAGTAGTGAGTATAGTAATTCTCGTTCTATCGATCATATAAGCATAATATGGCTAATAATATGAGTTAGATTGATAATAATAGGAGTAATAAGTATAGTAATTGTAGTTCTCTCGATCATATCTGCATAATATGGTTAATAATATGAGTTAGATCCATAATAATAAGAGTAATAAATATAGTAATTGTCGTTCTATCGATCATATAAGCATAATATGGCTAATAATATGAGTTAGGTTGATAATAATAAGAGTAATAAGTATAGTGATTGTCGTTCTACCGATCAAATTTGCATAATATGGTTAATAATTTGAGTTAGATTGATAACAGTGAGTGTAATAAGTATAGTACTTGTCGTTCTCTCGATCATATTAGCATAATATGGCTAATAATATGAGTTAGATTGATAATACTAAGAGTAGTGAGTATAGTAATTGTAGTTCTATCGATCATTTAAGCATAATATGGCTAATAATATGAGTTAGATTGATAATAATAACAGTAATAAGTATAGTAATTGTCGTTCTATCGATATTATAAGCATAATATGGCTAATAATAAGAGTTAGATTGATAATATTAAGAGTAGTGAGTATAGTAATTCTCGTTCTATCGATCATATAAGCATAATATGGCTAATAATATGAGTTAGATTGATAATAATAGGAGTAATAAGTATAGTAATTGTAGTTCTATCGATCATATCTGCATAATATGGTTAATAATATGAGTTAGATTCATAATGATAAGAGTAATAAGTATAGTAATTGTCGTTCTATCGATCATATAAGCATAATATGGCTAATAATATGAGTTAGATTGATAATAATAAGAGTAGTAAGTATAGTAAATGTCGTGCTATCGATCATATCTGCATAATATGGTTAATAATATGAGTTAGATTGACAATAGTAAGAGTAATGTGTATAGTAAATGTCGTGCTATCGATCATATCTGCATAATATGGTTAATAATATGAGTTAGATTCACAATAATAAGAGTAATAAGTATAGTAAATGTCGTTCTATCGATCATATAGTCATAATATGGGTAATAATATGAGTTGGATTGATAATAATAAGAGTAATGAGTAAAATAATTGTCGTTCTATCGATCATTTAAGCATAATATGGTTAATAATATGAGTTAGATTGATGATAATAAGAGTAATAAGTATAGTAAATGTCGTGCTATCGATCATATCTGCATAATATGGTTAATAATATGAGTTAGATTGATAATAGTGAGTGTAATAAGTATAGTAATTGTCGTTCTGTCGATCATATAAGCATAATATGGCTAATAATATGAGTTAGATTGATAATACTAAGAGTAGTGAGTATAGTAATTCTCGTTCTATCGATCATAGAAGCATAATATGGTTAATAATATGAGTTAGATTCATAATAATAAGAGTAATAAGTATAGTAATTGTCGTTCTATCGATCATATAAGCATAATATGGCTAATAGTAAGAGTTAGATTGATAATATTAAGAGTAGTGAGTATAGTAATTCTCGTTCTATCGATCATAGAAGCATAATATGGTTAATAATATGAGTTAGATTCATAATAATAAGAGTAATAAGTATAGTAAATTGTCGTTCTATCGATCATTTATGCATAATATGGTTAATAATATGAGTTAGGTTGATAATAATAAGAGTAATAAGTATAGTGATTGTCGTTCTAGCGATCAATTTGCATAATATGGTTGATAATATGAGTTAGATTGATAACAGTGAGTGTAATAAGTATAGTGATTGTCGTTCTATCGATAATATAAGCATAATATGGCTAATAATATGATTTAGATTGATAATACTAAGAGTAGTGACTATAGTAATTCTCGTTCTATCGATCAAATTTGCATAATATGATTAATAATATGAGTTAGATTGATAACAGTGAGTGTAAATAAGTATAGTAATTGGTCGTTCTGTCGATCATATTAGCATAATATGGCTAATAATATGGGTTAGATTGATAATAATAAGAGTAATGAGTATAGTAATTGTAGTTCTATCGATCATTTAAGCATAATATGGCTAATAATATGAGTTAGATTGATAATAATAACAGTAATAAGTATAGTAATTGTCGTTCTATCGATATTATAAGCATAATATGGCTAATAATAAGAGTTAGATTGATAATATTAAGAGTAGTGAGTATAGTAATTCTCGTTCTATCGATCATATAAGCATAATATGGGCTAATAATATGAGTTAGATTGATAATAATAGGAGTAATAAGTATAGTAATTGTAGTTCTCTCGATCATATCTGCATAATATGGTTAATAATATGCGTTAGATCCATAATAATAAGAGTAATAAGTATAGTAATTGTCGTTCTATCGATCATATAAGCATAATATGGGCTAATAATATGAGTTAGGTTGATAATAATAAGAGTAATAAGTATAGTGATTGTCGTTCTACCGATCAAATTTGCATAATATGGTTAATAATTTGAGTTAGATTGATAACAGTGAGTGTAATAAGTATAGTAATTGTCGTTCTCTCGATCATATTAGCATAATATGGCTAATAATATGAGTTAGATTGATAATACTAAGAGTAGTGAGTATAGTAATTGTAGTTCTATCGATCATTTAAGCATAATATGGCTAATAATATGAGTTAGATTGATAATAATAACAGTAATAAGTATAGTAATTGTCGTTCTATCGGTATTATAAGCATAATATGGCTAATAATAAGAGTTAGATTGATAATATTAAGAGTAGTGAGTATAGTAATTCTCGTTCTATCGATCATATAAGCATAATATGGCTAATAATATGAGTTAGAATGATAATAATAGGAGTAATAAGTATAGTAATTGTAGTTCTATCGATCATATCTGCATAATATGGTTAATAATATGAGTTAGATTCATAATAATAAGAGTAATAAGTATAGTAATTGTCGTTCTATCGATCATATAAGCATAATATGGCTAATAATATGAGTTAGGTTGATAATAATAAGAGTAATAAGTATAGTGATTGTCGTTCTACAGATCAAATTTGCATAATATGGTTAATAATATGAGTTAGATTGATAACAGTGAGTGTAATAAGTATAGTAATTGTCGTTCTCTCGATCATATTAGCATAATATGGCTAATAATATGAGTTAGATTGATAATACTAAGAGTAGTGAGTATAGTAATTGTAGTTCTATCGATCATTTAAGCATAATATGGCTAATAATATGAGTTGGATTGATAATAATAAAAGTAGTAAGTATAGTAATTGTCGTTCTATCGATAATATAAGCATAATATGGCTAATAATATGAGTTAGATTGATAATACTAAGAGTAGTGAGTATAGTAATTCTCGTTCTATCGATCATAGAAGCATAATATGGCTAATAATATGAGTTAGATTGATAATAATAAAAGTAATAAGTAGAGTAATTGTCGTTCTATCGATCATATAAGCATAATATGGCTAATAATATGAGTTAGATTGATAATAATAAGAGTAATAAGTATAGTAATTGTCGTTTTATCGATCATTTAAGCATAATATGGCTAATAATATGAGTTAGATTGATAGTAATAACAGTAATAAGTATAGTAATTGCCGTTCTATCGATAATATAAGCATAATATGGTTAATAATATGAGTTAGATTGATAATACTCAGAGTAGTGAGTATAGTAATTCTCGTTCTATCGATCATATAAGCATAATATGGCTAATAATATGAGTTAGATTGATAATAATAAGAGTAATGAGTATAGTAATTGTAGTTCTATAGATCATATCTGCATAATATGGTTAATAATATGAGTTAGATTCATAATAATAACAGTAATAGGTATAGCAAATGTCGTGCTATCGATCATATCTGCATAATATGGTTAATAATATGAGTTAGATTCATAATGATAAGAGTAATAAGTATAGTAATTGTCGTTCTATCGATCATATAAGCATAATATGGCTAATAATATGAGTTAGATTGATAATAATAAGAGTAGTAAGTATAGTAAATGTCGTGCTATCGATCATATCTGCATAATATGGTTAATAATATGAGTTAGATTGATAATAGTGAGTGTAATAAGTATAGTAATTGTCGTTCTGTCGATCATATAAGCATAATATGGCTAATAATATGAGTTAGATTGATAATACTAAGAGTAGTGAGTATAGTAATTCTCGTTCTATCGATCATAGAAGCATAATATGGTTAATAATATGAGTTAGATTCATAATAATAAGAGTAATAAGTATAGTAATTGTCGTTCTATCGATCATATAAGCATAATATGGCTAATAATATGAGTTAGGTTGATAATAATAAGAGTAATAAGTATAGTGATTGTCGTTCTACCGATCAAATTTGCATAATATGGTTAATAATTTGAGTTAGATTGATAACAGTGAGTGTAATAAGTATAGTAATTGTCGTTCTCTCGATCATATTAGCATAATATGGCTAATAATATGAGTTAGATTGATAATACTAAGAGTAGTGAGTATAGTAATTGTAGTTCTATCGATCATTTAAGCATAATATGGTTAATAATATGAGTTAGATTGATAATAATAACAGTAATAAGTATAGTAATTGTCGTTCTATCGGTATTATAAGCATAATATGGCTAATAATAAGAGTTAGATTGATAATATTAAGAGTAGTGAGTATAGTAATTCTCGTTCTATCGATCATATAAGCATAATATGGCTAATAATATGAGTTAGAATGATAATAATAGGAGTAATAAGTATAGTAATTGTAGTTCTATCGATCATATCTGCATAATATGGTTAATAATATGAGTTAGATTCATAATAATAAGAGTAATAAGTATAGTAATTGTCGTTCTATCGATCATATAAGCATAATATGGCTAATAATATGAGTTAGGTTGATAATAATAAGAGTAATAAGTATAGTGATTGTCGTTCTACAGATCAAATTTGCATAATATGGTTAATAATATGAGTTAGATTGATAACAGTGAGTGTAATAAGTATAGTAATTGTCGTTCTCTCGATCATATTAGCATAATATGGCTAATAATATGAGTTAGATTGATAATACTAAGAGTAGTGAGTATAGTAATTGTAGTTCTATCGATCATTTAAGCATAATATGGCTAATAATATGAGTTGGATTGATAATAATAAAAGTAGTAAGTATAGTAATTGTCGTTCTATCGATAATATAAGCATAATATGGCTAATAATATGAGTTAGATTGATAATACTAAGAGTAGTGAGTATAGTAATTCTCGTTCTATCGATCATAGAAGCATAATATGGCTAATAATATGAGTTAGATTGATAATAATAAAAGTAATAAGTAGAGTAATTGTCGTTCTATCGATCATATAAGCATAATATGGCTAATAATATGAGTTAGATTGATAATAATAAGAGTAATAAGTATAGTAATTGTCGTTTTATCGATCATTTAAGCATAATATGGCTAATAATATGAGTTAGATTGATAGTAATAACAGTAATAAGTATAGTAATTGCCGTTCTATCGATAATATAAGCATAATATGGTTAATAATATGAGTTAGATTGATAATACTCAGAGTAGTGAGTATAGTAATTCTCGTTCTATCGATCATATAAGCATAATATGGCTAATAATATGAGTTAGATTGATAATAATAAGAGTAATGAGTATAGTAATTGTAGTTCTATAGATCATATCTGCATAATATGGTTAATAATATGAGTTAGATTCATAATAATAACAGTAATAGGTATAGCAAATGTCGTGCTATCGATCATATCTGCATAATATGGTTAATAATATGTGTTAGATTCATAACAGTGAGTGTAATAAGTATAGTAATTGTCGTTCTGTCGATCATATTAGCATAATATAGCTAATAATATGGGTTAGATTGATAATAATAAGAGTAATGAGTATAGTAATTGTAGTTCTATCGATCATTTAAGCATAATATGGCTAATAGTAAGAGTTAGATCGATAATAATAAGAGTAATGAGTATAGTAATTGTAGTTCAATCGATCATATCTGCATAATATGGTTAATAATATGAGTTAGATTCATAACAGTGAGTGTAATAAGTATATTGTCGTTCTGTCGATCATATTAGCATAATATAGCTAATAATATGGGTTAGATTGATAATAATAAGAGTAATGAGTATAGTAATTGTAGTTCTATCGATCATTTAAGCATAATATGGCTAATAATATGAGTTAGATTGATAATAATAACAGTAATAAGTATAGTAATTGTCATTCTATCGATATTATAAGCATAATATGGCTAATAATAAGAGTTAGATTGATAATATTAAGAGTAGTGAGTATAGAAATTCTCGTTCTATCGATCATTTAAGCATAATATGGCTAATAATATGAGTTAGATTGATAATAATAACAGTAATAAGTATAGTAATTGGCGTCCTATCGATATTATAACCATAATATGGCTAATAATAAGAGTTAGATCGATAATAATAAGAGTAATGAGTATAGTAATTGTAGTTCTATCGATCATATCTGCATAATATGGTTAATAATATGAGTTAGATTCATAATGATAAGAGTAATAAGTATAGTAATTGTCGTTCTATCGATCATATAAGCATAATATGGCTAATAATATGAGTTAGGTTGATAATAATAAGAGTAATGAGTATAGTAATTGTAGTTCTATCGATCATATCTGCATAATATGGTTAATAATATGAGTTAGATTCATAATAATAAGAGTAATAAGTAGAGTAATTGTCGTTCTATCGATCATATAAGCATAATATGGGTAATAATATGAGTTAAATTGATAATAATAAGAGTAATAAGTACAGTAATTGCCGTTCTATCGATCATTTAAGCATAATATGGCTAATAATATGAGTTAGATTGATAACACTAAGAGTAGTGATTATAGTATTTCTCGTTCTATCGATCATATAAGCATAATATGGCTAATAATATGGATTAGATTGATAATAATAAGACTAATGAGTATAGTAATTGTAGTTCTATCGATCATATCTGCATAATATGGTTAATAATATGAGTTAGATTCACAATAATAAGAGTAATAAGTATAGTAGTTGTCGTTCTATCGATAATATAAGCATAATATGGCTAATAATATGAGTTAGGTTGATAATAATAAGAGTAATAAGTATAGTGATTGTCGTTCTACCGATCAAATTTGCATAATATGGTTAATAATATGAGTTAGATTGATAACAGTGAGTGTAATAAGTATAGTAATTGTCGTTCTCTCGATCATATTAGCATAATATGGCTAATAATATGAGTTAGATTGATAATACTAAGAGTAGTGAGTATAGTAATTGTAGTTCTATCGATCATTTAAGCATAATATGGCTAATAATATGAGTTGGATTGATAATAATAAAAGTAGTAAATATAGTAATTGTCGTTCTATCGATAATATAAGCATAATATGGCTAATAATGTGAGTTACATTGATAATACTAAAAGTAGTGAGTATAGTAATTCTCGTTCTATCGATCATAGAAGCATAATATGGCTAATAATATGAGTTAGATTGATAATAATAAGAGTAATGAGTATAGTAATTGTAGTTCTATCGATCATATAAGCATAATATGGCTAATAATATGAGTTAGATTGATAATAATAAGAGTAATAAGTATAGTAATTGTCGTTCTATCGATCATTTAAGCATAATATGGCTAATAATATGAGTTATATTGATAGTAATAACAGTAATAAGTATAGTAATTGTCGTTCTATCGATAATATAAGGATAATATGGCTAATAATATGAGTTAGATTGATAATACTAAGAGTAGTGAGTATAGTAATTCTCGTTCTATCGATCATATAAGCATAATATGGCTAATAATATGAGTTAGATTGATAATAATAAGAGTAATGAGTATAGTAATTGTAGTTCCATCGATCATTTAAGCATAATATGACTAATAATATGAGTTAGATTGATAATAATAACAGTAATAAGTATAGTAATTGGCGTTCTATCGATATTATAAGCATAATATGGCTAACAATAAGAGTTAGATTGATAATAATAAGAGTAATGAGTATAGTAATTGTAGTTCTATCGATCATATCTGCATAATATGGTTAATAATATGAGTTAGATTCATAATGATAAGAGTAATGAGTATAGTAATTGTCCTTCTATCGATCATATAAGCATAATATGGCTAATAATATGAGTTAGGTTGATAATAATAAGAGTAATAAGTATAGTGATTGTCGTTCTACCGATCAAATTTGCATAATATGGTTAATAATATGAGTTAGATTCATAATAATAACAGTAATAAGTATAGTAATTGTGGTTCTATCGATATTATAAGCATAATATGGCTAATAATAAGAGTTAGATTGATAATATTAAGAGTAGTGAGTATAGTAATTCTCGTTTTATCGATCATATAAGCATAATATGGCTAATAATATGAGTTAGATTGATAATAATAAGAGTAATAAGTATAGTAATTGTTGTTCTATCGATCATATCTGCATAATATGGTTAATAATATGAGTTAGATTCATAATGATAAGAGTAATAAGTATAGTAATTGTCGTTCTATCGATCATATAAGCATAATATGGCTAATAATATGAGTTAGATTGATAATAGTGAGTGTAATAAGTATAGTAATTGTCGTTCTGTCGATCATATAAGCATAATATGGCTAATAATATGAGTTAGATTGATAATAATAAGAGTAATGAGTATAGTAATTGTCGTTCTATCGATCATATAACCATAATATGGCTAATAATATGAGTTAGATTGATAATAATAAGAGTAATAAGTATAGTAATTGTCGCTCTATCGATCATATCTGCATAATATGGTTAATAACATGAGTTAGATTGATAATAGTGAGTGTAATAAGTATAGTAAATGTCGTTCTATCGATCATATAAGCATAATATGGTTAATAATATGAGTTAGATTCATAATAATAAGAGTAATAAGTATAGTAATTGTCGTTCTATCGATCATATAAGCATAATGTGGGTAATAATATGAGTTAAATTGATAATAATAAGAGTAATAAGTACAGTAATTGCCGTTCTATCGATCATTTAAGCATAATATGGCTAATAATATGAGTTAGATTGATAATACTAAGAGTAGTGAGTATAGTAATTCTCGTTCTATCGATCATATAAGCATAATATGGCCAATAATATGAGTTAGATTGATAATAATAAGAGTAATGAGTATAGTAATTGTAGTTCTATCGATCATATCTGCATAATATGGTTAATAATATGAGTTAGATTCATAATAATAAGAGTAATAAGTAGAGTAATTGTCGTTCTATCGATCATATAAGCATAATATGGGTAATAATATGAGTTAAATTGATAATAATAAGAGTAATAAGTACAGTAATTGCCGTTCTATCGATCATTTAAGCATAATATGGCTAATAATATGAGTTAGATTGATAACACTAAGAGTAGTGATTATAGTATTTCTCGTTCTATCGATCATATAAGCATAATATGGCTAATAATATGGATTAGATTGATAATAATAAGACTAATGAGTATAGTAATTGTAGTTCTATCGATCATTTAAGCATAATATGCCTAATAATATGAGTTAGATTGATAATAATAGAGTAATAAGTATAGTAATTGGCGTCCTATCGATATTATAACCATAATATGGCTAATAATAAGAGTTAGATCGATAATAATAAGAGTAATGAGTATAGTAATTGTAGTTCTATCGATCATATCTGCATAATATGGTTAATAATATGTGTTAGATTCATAATAGTAAGAGTAATAAGTATAGTAATTGTCGTTCTATCGATCATATAAGCATAATATGGCTAATAATATGAGTTAGGTTGATAATAATAAGAGTAATAAGTATAGTGATTGTCGTTCTAGCGATCAAATTTGCATAATGTGGTTAATAATATGAGTTAGATTGATAACAGTGAGTGTAATAAGTATAGTGATTGTCGTTCTATCGATAATATAAGCATAATATGGCTAATAATATGAGTTAGATTGATAATACTAAGAGTAGTGAGTATAGTAATTCTCGTTCTATCGATCATAGAAGCATAATATGGTTAATAATATGAGTTAGATTCATAATAATAAGAGTAATAAGTATAGTAATTGTCGTTCTATCGATCATATAAGCATAATATGGCTAATAATATGAGTTAGGTTGATAATAATAAGAGTAATAAGTATAGTGATTGTCGTTCTATCGATCAAATTTGCATAATATGGTTAATAATATGAGTTAGATTGATAACAGTGAGTGTAATAAGTATACTAATTGTCGTTCTGTCGATCATATTAGCATAATATGGCTAATAATATGGGTTAGATTGATAATAATAAGAGTAATGAGTATAGTAATTGTAGTTCTATCGATCATTTAAGCATAATATGGCTAATAATATGAGTTAGATTGATAATAATAACAGTAATAAGTATAGTAATTGTCGTTCTATCGATATTATAAGCATAATATGGCTAATAATAAGAGTTAGATTGATAATATTGAGAGTAGTGAGTATAGTAATTGTCGTTCTATCGATAATATAAGCATAATATGGCTAATAATATGAGTTAGATTGATAATACTAAGAGTAGTGAGTATAGTAATTCTCGTTCTATCGATCATAGAAGCATGATATGGCTAATAATATGAGTTAGATTGATAATAATAAAAGTAATAAGTAGAGTAATTGTCGTTCTATCGATCATATAAGCATAATATGGCTAATAATATGAGTTAGATTGATAATAATAAGAGTAATAAGTATAGTAATTGTCGTTCTATCGATCATTTAAGCATAATATGGCTAATAATATGAGTTAGATTGATAGTAATAACAGTAATAAGTATAGTAATTGCCGTTCTATCGATAATATAAGCATAATATGGTTAATAATATGAGTTAGATTGATAATACTCACAGTAGTGAGTATAGTAATTCTCGTTCTATCGATCATATAAGCATAATATGGCTAATAATATGAGTTAGATTGATAATAGTAAGAGTAATGAGTATAGTAATTGTCGTTCTATCGATCATATCTGCATAATATGGTTAATAATATGAGTTAGATTGATAATAGTAAGAGTAATGTGTATAGTAAATGTCGTGCTATCGATCATATCTGCACAATATGGTTAATAATATGAGTTAGATTGATAATAATAAGAGTAATAAGTAGAGTAATTGTCGTTCTCTCGATCATATAAGCATAATATGACTAATAATATGAGTTAGATTGATAATAATAAGAGTAATAAGTATAGTAATTGTCGTTCTATCGATCATTTAAGCATAATATGGCTACTAATATGAGTTAGATTGATAGTAATAACAGTAATAAGTATAGTAATTGTCGTTCTATCGATAATATAAGCATAATATGGTTAATAATATGAGTTAGATTGATAATACTCAGAGTAGTGAGTATAGTAATTCTCGTTCTTTCGATCATATAAGCTTAATATGGCTAATAATATGAGTTAGATTGATAATAATAAGAGTAATGCGTATAGTAATTGTCGTTCTATCGATCATATAAGCATAATATGGCTAATAATATGAGTTAGATTGATAATACTAAGAGTAGTGAGTATAGTAATTGTAGTTCTATCGATCATTTAAGCATAATATGGCTAATAATATGAGTTGGATTGATAATAATAAAAGTAATAAGTATAGCAATTGTAGTTCTATCGATCATATCTGCATAATATGGCTAATAATATGAGTTAGATTGATAATAGTAAGAGTAATAAGTATAGTAATTGTCGTTCTATCGATCATTTAAGCATAATATGGCTAATAATATGAGTTAGATTGATAGTAATAACAGTAATAAGTATAGTAATTGCCGTTCTATCGATAATATAAGCATAATATGGTTAATAATATGAGTTAGATTGATAATACTCACAGTAGTGAGTATAGTAATTCTCGTTCTATCGATCATATAAGCATAATATGGCTAATAATATGAGTTAGATTGATAATAGTAAGAGTAATAAGTATAGTAATTGTCGTTCTCTCGATCATATTAGCATAATATGGCTAATAATATGAGTTAGATTGATAATACTAAGAGTAGTGAGTATAGGATTGTAGTGCTATCGATCATTTAAGCATAATATGGCTAATAATATGAGTTGGATTGATAATAATAAAAGTAGTAAGTATAGTAATTGTCGTTCTATCGATAATATAAGCATAATATGGCTAATAATATGAGTTACATTGATAATACTAAGAGTAGTGAGTATAGTAATTCTCGTTCTATCGATCATAGAAGCATAATATGGCTAATAATATGAGTTAGATTGATAATAATAAGAGTAATGAGTATAGTAATTGTAGTTCTATCGATCATATCTGCATAATATGGTTAATAATATGAGTTAGATTGATAATAATAAGAGTAATAAGTATAGTAATTGTAGTTCTATTGCTCATATAAGCATAATATGGCTAATAATATGAGTTAGATTCATAATAATAAGAGAAATAAGTATAGTAAATGTCGTGCTATCGATCATATCTGCATAATATGGTTAATAATATGAGTTAGATTGATAATAGTAAGAGTAATGTGTATAGTAAATGTCGTGCTATCGATCATATCTGCATAATATGGCTAATAATATGAGTTACATTCATAATAATAAGAGTAATAAGTAGAGTAATTGTCGTTCTATCGATCATATAAGCATAATATGGGTAATAATATGAGTTAAATTGATAATAATAAGAGTAATAAGTACAGTAATTGCCGTTCTATCGATCATTTAAGCATAATATGGCTAATAATATGAGTTAGATTGATAACACTAAGAGTAGTGATTATAGTATTTCTCGTTCTATCGATCATATAAGCATAATATGGCTAATAATATGGATTAGATTGATAATAATAAGACTAATGAGTATAGTAATTGTAGTTCTATCGATCATTTAAGCATAATATGCCTAATAATATGAGTTAGATTGATAATAATAACAGTAATAAGTATAGTAATTGGCGTCCTATCGATATTATAACCATAATATGGCTAATAATAAGAGTTAGATCGATAATAATAAGAGTAATGAGTATAGTAATTGTAGTTCTATCGATCATATCTGCATAATATGGTTAATAATATGTGTTAGATTCATAATAGTAAGAGTAATAAGTATAGTAATTGTCGTTCTATCGATCATATAAGCATAATATGGCTAATAATATGAGTTAGGTTGATAATAATAAGAGTAATAAGTATAGTGATTGTCGTTCTAGCGATCAAATTTGCATAATATGGTTAATAATATGAGTTAGATTGATAACAGTGAGTGTAATAAGTATAGTGATTGTCGTTCTATCGATAATATAAGCATAATATGGCTAATAATATGAGTTAGATTGATAATACTAAGAGTAGTGAGTATAGTAATTCTCGTTCTATCGATCATAGAAGCATAATATGGTTAATAATATGAGTTAGATTCATAATAATAAGAGTAATAAGTATAGTAATTGTCGTTCTATCGATCATATAAGCATAATATGGCTAATAATATGAGTTAGGTTGATAATAATAAGAGTAATAAGTATAGTGATTGTCGTTCTATCGATCAAATTTGCATAATATGGTTAATAATATGAGTTAGATTGATAACAGTGAGTGTAATAAGTATAGTAATTGTCGTTCTCTCGATCATATTAGCATAATATGGCTAATAATATGAGTTAGATTGATAATACTAAGAGTAGTGAGTATAGTAATTGTAGTTCTATCGATCATTTAAGCATAATATGGCTAATAATATGAGTTGGATTGATAATAATAAAAGTAGTAAGTATAGTAATTGTCGTTCTATCGATAATATAAGCATAATATGGCTAATAATATGAGTTAGATTGATAATACTAAGAGTAGTGAGTATAGTAATTCTCGTTCTATCGATCATAGAAGCATAATATGGCTAATAATATGAGTTAGATTGATAATAATAAAAGTAATAAGTAGAGTAATTGTCGTTCTATCGATCATATAAGCATAATATGGCTAATAATATGAGTTAGATTGATAATAATAAGAGTAATAAGTATAGTAATTGTCGTTTTATCGATCATTTAAGCATAATATGGCTAATAATATGAGTTAGATTGATAGTAATAACAGTAATAAGTATAGTAATTGCCGTTCTATCGATAATATAAGCATAATATGGTTAATAATATGAGTTAGATTGATAATACTCAGAGTAGTGAGTATAGTAATTCTCGTTCTATCGATCATATAAGCATAATATGGCTAATAATATGAGTTAGATTGATAATAATAAGAGTAATGAGTATAGTAATTGTAGTTCTATAGATCATATCTGCATAATATGGTTAATAATATGAGTTAGATTCATAATAATAACAGTAATAGGTATAGCAAATGTCGTGCTATCGATCATATCTGCATAATATGGTTAATAATATGAGTTAGATTCATAATGATAAGAGTAATAAGTATAGTAATTGTCGTTCTATCGATCATATAAGCATAATATGGCTAATAATATGAGTTAGATTGATAATAATAAGAGTAGTAAGTATAGTAAATGTCGTGCTATCGATCATATCTGCATAATATGGTTAATAATATGAGTTAGATTGATAATAGTGAGTGTAATAAGTATAGTAATTGTCGTTCTGTCGATCATATAAGCATAATATGGCTAATAATATGAGTCAGATTGATAATACTAAGAGTAGTGAGTATAGTAATTCTCGTTCTATCGATCATAGAAGCATAATATGGTTAATAATATGAGTTAGATTCATAATAATAAGAGTAATAAGTATAGTAATTGTCGTTCTATCGATCATATAAGCATAATATGGCTAATAATATGAGTTAGGTTGATAATAATAAGAGTAATAAGTATAGTGATTGTCGTTCTACCGATCAAATTTGCATAATATGGTTAATAATTTGAGTTAGATTGATAACAGTGAGTGTAATAAGTATAGTAATTGTCGTTCTCTCGATCATATTAGCATAATATGGCTAATAATATGAGTTAGATTGATAATACTAAGAGTAGTGAGTATAGTAATTGTAGTTCTATCGATCATTTAAGCATAATATGGCTAATAATATGAGTTAGATTGATAATAATAACAGTAATAAGTATAGTAATTGTCGTTCTATCGGTATTATAAGCATAATATGGCTAATAATAAGAGTTAGATTGATAATATTAAGAGTAGTGAGTATAGTAATTCTCGTTCTATCGATCATATAAGCATAATATGGCTAATAATATGAGTTAGAATGATAATAATAGGAGTAATAAGTATAGTAATTGTAGTTCTATCGATCATATCTGCATAATATGGTTAATAATATGAGTTAGATTCATAATAATAAGAGTAATAAGTATAGTAATTGTCGTTCTATCGATCATATAAGCATAATATGGCTAATAATATGAGTTAGGTTGATAATAATAAGAGTAATAAGTATAGTGATTGTCGTTCTACAGATCAAATTTGCATAATATGGTTAATAATATGAGTTAGATTGATAACAGTGAGTGTAATAAGTATAGTAATTGTCGTTCTCTCGATCATATTAGCATAATATGGCTAATAATATGAGTTAGATTGATAATACTAAGAGTAGTGAGTATAGTAATTGTAGTTCTATCGATCATTTAAGCATAATATGGCTAATAATATGAGTTGGATTGATAATAATAAAAGTAGTAAGTATAGTAATTGTCGTTCTATCGATAATATAAGCATAATATGGCTAATAATATGAGTTAGATTGATAATACTAAGAGTAGTGAGTATAGTAGTTCTCGTTCTATCGATCATAGAAGCATAATATGGCTAATAATATGAGTTAGATTGATAATAATAAAAGTAATAAGTAGAGTAATTGTCGTTCTATCGATCATATAAGCATAATATGGCTAATAATATGAGTTAGATTGATAATAATAAGAGTAATAAGTATAGTAATTGTCGTTTTATCGATCATTTAAGCATAATATGGCTAATAATATGAGTTAGATTGATAGTAATAACAGTAATAAGTATAGTAATTGCCGTTCTATCGATAATATAAGCATAATATGGTTAATAATATGAGTTAGATTGATAATA
>NW_027474658.1:0-32847 GCF_050947335.1 Megachile rotundata | reverse complement strand
ATGCTCACTACTCTTAGTATTATTAATCTAACTCACATTATTAGCCATATTATGCTTATATTATCGATAGAACGGCAATTACTATACTTATTACTGTTATTATTATCAATCTAACTCATATTATTAGCCATATTATGCTTAAATGATCGATAGAACGACAATTACTATACTTATTACTCTTATTATTATCAATCTAACTCATATTATTAGCCATATTATGCTTAAATGATCGATAGAACGACAATTACTATACTTATTACTCTTATTATTATCAACCTAACTCATATTATTAGCCATATTATGCTTATATGATCGATAGAACGACAATTACTATACTTATTATTCTTATTATTATCAATCTAACTCATATTATTAGCCATATTATGCAGATATGGTCGATAGAACTACAATTACTATACTTATTGCTCTTATTATTATCAATCTAACTCATATTATTAGCCATATTATGCTTATATGATCGACAGAACGACAATTACTATACTTATTACACTGACTATTATCAATCTAACTCATATTATTAACCATATTATGCAGATATGATGGATAGAACGACAATAACTATACTTATTACTCTTATTATTATCATTCTAACTCATATTATTTACCATATTATGCAGATATGGTCGATAGAACTACAATTACTATACTTATTACTCTTATTATTATCAACCTAACTCATATTATTAGCCATGTTATGCTTATATGATCGATAGAACGACAATTACTATACTTATTATTCTTATTATTATCAATCTAACTCATATTATTAGCCACATTATGCAAATTTGATCGATAGAACGACAATCACTATACTTATTACTCTTATTATTATCAACCTAACTCATATTATTAGCCATATTATGCTTATATTATCGATAGAACGACAATTACTATACTTATTACTGTTATTATTATCAATCTAACTCATATAATTAACCATATTATGCTTATATGATCGACAGAACGACAATTACTGTACTTATTACTCTTATCATTATCGATCTAACTCATATTATTAGCCATATTATGCTTATATGATCGATAGAACGACAAATACTATACTTATTACTCTTATTATTATCAATCTAACTCATATTAATAGCCATATTATGCTTATGTGATCGATAGAACGACAAATACTATACTTATTACTCTTATTATTATCAATCTAACTCATATTATTAACCACATTATGCTAATATGATCGATAGAACGACAATTACTATACTTATTACACTCACTGTTATCAATCTAACTCATATTATTACCCATATTATGCTGATATGATCGATAGAACGACATTCACTATACTTATTACAGTCACTAGTATCAATCTAACTCATATTATTAACCATATTATGCAGATATGATCGATAGAACGACAATTACTATACTTACTACTCTTATTATTATCATTCTAACTCATATTATTAACCATATTATGCAGATATGGTCGATAGAACTACAATTACTATACTCAATACTCTTATTATTATCAATCTAACTCATATTATTAGCCATATTATGCTTATATGATCGATAGAACGACAATTACTATACTCACTACTCTTAGTATTATCAATCTAACTCATATTATTAGCCATATTATGCTTATATTATCGATAGAACGACAATTACTATACTTATTACTGTTATTATTATAAATCTAACTCATATTATTAGCCATATTATGCTTATATGATCGACAGAACGACAATTACTATACTTATTACACTGACTATTATCAATCTAACTCATATTATTAACCATATTATGCAGATATGATCGATAGAACGACAATCACTATACTTATTACTCTTATTATTATCAACCTAACTCATATTATTAGCCATATTATGCTTATATTATCGATAGAACGACAATTACTATACTTATTATTCTTATTATTATCAATCTAACTCATATTATTAACCATATTATGCTAATATGATCGATAGAACGACAATTACTATACTTATTACTCTTATTATTATCAATCTAACTCATATCATAAGCCATATTATGCTTATATGATCGATAGAACGAGAATTACTATGCTCACTACTCTTAGTATTATTAATCTAACTCACATTATTAGCCATATTATGCTTATATTATCGATAGAACGGCAATTACTATACTTATTACTGTTATTATTATCAATCTAACTCATATTATTAGCCATATTATGCTTAAATGATCGATAGAACGACAATTACTATACTTATTACTCTTATTATTATCAATCTAACTCATATTATTAGCCATATTATGCTTAAATGATCGATAGAACGACAATTACTATACTTATTACTCTTATTATTATCAACCTAACTCATATTATTAGCCATATTATGCTTATATGATCGATAGAACGACAATTACTATACTTATTATTCTTATTATTATCAATCTAACTCATATTATTAGCCATATTATGCAAATTTGATCGATAGAACGACAATCACTATACTTATTACTCTTATTATTATCAACCTAACTCATATTATTAGCCATATTATGCTTATATTATCGATAGAACGACAATTACTATACTAATTACTGTTATTATTATCAATCTAGCTCATATAATTAGCCATATTATGCTTATATGATCGACAGAACGACAATTACTGTACTTATTACTCTTATCATTATCGATCTAACTCATATTATTTGCCATATTATGCTTATATGATCGATAGAACGACAAATACTATACTTATTACTCTTATTATTATCAATCTAACTCATATTATTAACCATATTATGCTTATGTGATCGATAGAACGACAAATACTATACTTATTACTCTTATTATTATCAATCTAACTCATATTATTAACCACATTATGCTAATATGATCGATAGAACGACAATTACTATACTTATTACACTCACTGTTATCAATCTAACTCATATTATTACCCATATTATGCTGATATGATCGATAGAACGACATTCACTATACTTATTACAGTCACTAGTATCAATCTAACTCATATTATTAACCATATTATGCAGATATGATCGATAGAACGACAATTACTATACTTACTACTCTTATTATTATCATTCTAACTCATATTATTAACCATATTATGCAGATATGGTCGATAGAACTACAATTACTATACTCAATACTCTTATTATTATCAATCTAACTCATATTATTAGCCATATTATGCTTATATGATCGATAGAACGACAATTACTATACTCACTACTCTTAGTATTATCAATCTAACTCATATTATTAGCCATATTATGCTTATATTATCGATAGAACGACAATTACTATACTTATTACTGTTATTATTATAAATCTAACTCATATTATTAGCCATATTATGCTTATATGATCGACAGAACGACAATTACTATACTTATTACACTGACTATTATCAATCTAACTCATATTATTAACCATATTATGCAGATATGATCGATAGAACGACAATCACTATACTTATTACTCTTATTATTATCAACCTAACTCATATTATTAGCCATATTATGCTTATATTATCGATAGAACGACAATTACTATACTTATTATTCTTATTATTATCAATCTAACTCATATTATTAACCATATTATGCTAATATGATCGATAGAACGACAATTACTATACTTATTACTCTTATTATTATCAATCTAACTCATATCATAAGCCATATTATGCTTATATGATCGATAGAACGAGAATTACTATGCTCACTACTCTTAGTATTATTAATCTAACTCACATTATTAGCCATATTATGCTTATATTATCGATAGAACGGCAATTACTATACTTATTACTGTTATTATTATCAATCTAACTCATATTATTAGCCATATTATGCTTAAATGATCGATAGAACGACAATTACTATACTTATTACTCTTATTATTATCAATCTAACTCATATTATTAGCCATATTATGCTTAAATGATCGATAGAACGACAATTACTATACTTATTACTCTTATTATTATCAACCTAACTCATATTATTAGCCATATTATGCTTATATGATCGATAGAACGACAATTACTATACTTATTATTCTTATTATTATCAATCTAACTCATATTATTAGCCATATTATGCAAATTTGATCGATAGAACGACAATCACTATACTTATTACTCTTATTATTATCAACCTAACTCATATTATTAGCCATATTATGCTTATATTATCGATAGAACGACAATTACTATACTAATTACTGTTATTATTATCAATCTAGCTCATATAATTAGCCATATTATGCTTATATGATCGACAGAACGACAATTACTGTACTTATTACTCTTATCATTATCGATCTAACTCATATTATTTGCCATATTATGCTTATATGATCGATAGAACGACAAATACTATACTTATTACTCTTATTATTATCAATCTAACTCATATTATTAACCATATTATGCTTATGTGATCGATAGAACGACAAATACTATACTTATTACTCTTATTATTATCAATCTAACTCATATTATTAACCACATTATGCTAATATGATCGATAGAACGACAATTACTATACTTATTACACTCACTGTTATCAATCTAACTCATATTATTACCCATATTATGCTGATATGATCGATAGAACGACATTCACTATACTTATTACAGTCACTAGTATCAATCTAACTCATATTATTAACCATATTATGCAGATATGATCGATAGAACGACAATTACTATACTTACTACTCTTATTATTATCATTCTAACTCATATTATTAACCATATTATGCAGATATGGTCGATAGAACTACAATTACTATACTCAATACTCTTATTATTATCAATCTAACTCATATTATTAGCCATATTATGCTTATATGATCGATAGAACGACAATTACTATACTCACTACTCTTAGTATTATCAATCTAACTCATATTATTAGCCATATTATGCTTATATTATCGATAGAACGACAATTACTATACTTATTACTGTTATTATTATAAATCTAACTCATATTATTAGCCATATTATGCTTATATGATCGACAGAACGACAATTACTATACTTATTACACTGACTATTATCAATCTAACTCATATTATTAACCATATTATGCAGATATGATCGATAGAACGACAATCACTATACTTATTACTCTTATTATTATCAACCTAACTCATATTATTAGCCATATTATGCTTATATTATCGATAGAACGACAATTACTATACTTATTATTCTTATTATTATCAATCTAACTCATATTATTAACCATATTATGCTAATATGATCGATAGAACGACAATTACTATACTTATTACTCTTATTATTATCAATCTAACTCATATCATAAGCCATATTATGCTTATATGATCGATAGAACGAGAATTACTATGCTCACTACTCTTAGTATTATTAATCTAACTCACATTATTAGCCATATTATGCTTATATTATCGATAGAACGGCAATTACTATACTTATTACTGTTATTATTATCAATCTAACTCATATTATTAGCCATATTATGCTTAAATGATCGATAGAACGACAATTACTATACTTATTACTCTTATTATTATCAATCTAACTCATATTATTAGCCATATTATGCTTAAATGATCGATAGAACGACAATTACTATACTTATTACTCTTATTATTATCAACCTAACTCATATTATTAGCCATATTATGCTTATATGATCGATAGAACGACAATTACTATACTTATTATTCTTATTATTATCAATCTAACTCATATTATTAGCCATATTATGCAAATTTGATCGATAGAACGACAATCACTATACTTATTACTCTTATTATTATCAACCTAACTCATATTATTAGCCATATTATGCTTATATTATCGATAGAACGACAATTACTATACTAATTACTGTTATTATTATCAATCTAGCTCATATAATTAGCCATATTATGCTTATATGATCGACAGAACGACAATTACTGTACTTATTACTCTTATCATTATCGATCTAACTCATATTATTTGCCATATTATGCTTATATGATCGATAGAACGACAAATACTATACTTATTACTCTTATTATTATCAATCTAACTCATATTATTAACCATATTATGCTAATATGATCGATAGAACGACAATTACTATACTTATTACACTCACTATTATCAATCTAACTCATATTATTAACCATATTATGCAGATATGATCGATAGAAAGACAATTACTATACTTATTACTCTTATTATTATCATTCTAACTCATATTATTAACCATATTATGCAGATATGGTCGATAGAACTACAATTACTATACACATTACTCTTATTATTATCAATCTAACTCATATTATTAGCCATATTATGCTTATATGATCGATAGAACGACAATTACTATACGCACTACTCTTAGTATTATCAATCTAACTCATATTATTAGCCATATTATGCTTATATTATCGATAGAAAGACAATTACTATACTTATTACACTCATTGTTATCAATCTAACTCATATTATTAACCATATTATGCAAATTTGATCGATAGAACGGCAATCACTATAATTATTACTCTTATTATTATCAACCTAACTCATATTATTAGCCATATTATGCTTAAATGATCGATAGAGCGACAATTACTATACTTATTACTCTTATTATTATGAATCTAACTCATATTATTAACCATATTATGCAGATATGATCGATAGAACTACAATTACTATACTCACTACTCTTATTATTGTCAATCTAACTCATATTATTAGCCATATTATGCAGATATGGTCGATAGATCTACAATTACTATACTTACTACTCTTATTATTATCAACCTAACTCATATTATTAGCCATGTTATGCAGATATGATCGATAGAACGACAATTACTATACTTATTACTCTTATTATTATCATTCTAACTCATATTATTAACCATATTATGCAGATATGGTCGATAGAACTACAATCACTATACTTATTACTCTTATTATTATCAACCTAACTCATATTATTAGCCATATTATGCTTATATTATCGATAGAACGACAATTACTATACTAATTACTGTTATTATTATCAATCTAACTCATATAATTAACCATATTATGCTTATATGATCGACAGAACGACAATTACTGTACTTATTACTCTTATCATTATCGATCTAACTCATATTATTAGCCATATTATGCTTATATGATCGACAGAACGACAAATACTATACTTATTACTCTTATTATTATCAATCTAACTCATATTATTAGCCATATTATGCAGATATGGTCGATAGATCTACAATTACTATACTTACTACTCTTATTATTATCAACCTAACTCATATTATTAGCCATGTTATGCAGATATGATCGATAGAACGACAATTACTGTACTTATTACTGTTATTATTATCAATCTAACTCATATAATTAACCATATTATGCTTATATGATCGACAGAACTACAATTACTGTACTTATTACTCTTATCATTATCGATCTAACTCATATTATTAGCCATATTATGCTTATGTGATCGATAGAACGACAAATACTATACTTATTACTCTTATTATTATCAATCTAACTCATATTATTACCCATATTATGCTGATATGATCGATAGAACGACATTCACTATACTTATTACAGTCACTAGTATCAATCTAACTCATATTATTAACCATATTATGCAGATATGATCGATAGAACGACAATTACTATACTTACTACTCTTATTATTATCATTCTAACTCATATTATTAACCATATTATGCAGATATGGTCGATAGAACTACAATTACTATACTCATTACTCTTATTATTATCAATCTAACTCATATTATTAGCCATATTATGCTTATATGATCGATAGAACGACAATTACTATACGCACTACTCTTAGTATTATCAATCTAACTCATATTATTAGCCATATTATGCTTAAATGATCGATAGAACGACAATTACTATACTCACTACTCTTAGTATTATCAATCTAACTCATATTATTAGCCATATTATGCTCATATTATCGATAGAACGACAATTACTATACTTATTACTGTTATTATTATAAATCTAACTCATATTATCAGCCATATTATGCTTATATGATCGACAGAACGACAATTACTATAGTTATTTCACTCACTATTATCAATCTGACTCATATTATTAACCATATTATGCAGATATGATCGATAGAACGACAATAACTATACTCAATACTCTTATTATTATCAATCTAACTCATATTATTAGCCATATTATGCTTATATGATCGATAGAACGACAATTACTTTACTTATTATTCTTATTATTATCAATCTAACTCATATTATTAGCCATATTATGCAAATTTGATCGATAGAACGACAATCACTATACTCACTACTCTTATTATTATCAACCTAACTCATACTATTAGCCATGTTATGCTTATATGATCGATAGAACGACAATTACTATACTTATTATTCTTATTATTATCAATCTAACTCATATTATTAGCCACATTATGCAAATTTGATCGATAGAACGACAATCACTATACTTATTACTCTTATTATTATCAACCTAACTCATATTATTAGCCATATTATGCTTGTATTATCGATAGAACGACAATTACTATACTGATTACTGTTATTATTATCAATCTAACTCATATAATTAACCATATTATGCTTATATGATCGACAGAACGACAATTACTGTACTTATTACTCTTATCATTATCGATCTAACTCATATTATTAGCCATATTATGCTTATACGATCGATAGAACGACAAATACTATACTTATTACTCTTATTATTATCAACCTAACTCATATTATTAGCCATATTATGCTTATATTATCGATAGAACGACAATTACTATACTAATTACTGTTATTATTATCAATCTAGCTCATATAATTAGCCATATTATGCTTATATGATCGACAGAACGACAATTACTATACTAATTACTGTTATTATTATCAATCTAGCTCATATAATTAGCCATATTATGCTAATATGATCGATAGAACGACAATTACTATACTTATTACACTCACTATTATCAATCTAACTCATATTATTACCCATATTATGCTGATATGATCGATAGAACGACATTCACTATACTTATTACACTCACTATTATCAATCTAACTCATATTATTAACCATATTATGCAGATATGATCGATAGAACGACAATTACTATACTTATTACTCTTATTATTATCATTCTAACTCATATTATTAACCATATTATGCAAATATGATCGATAGAACGACAATTACTATACTCATTACTCTTATTATTATCAATCTAACTCATATTATTAGCCATATTATGCTTAAATGATCGATAGAGCGGCAATAACTATACTTATTACTCTTATTATTATGAATCTAACTCATATTATTAACCATATTATGCAGATATGATCGATAGAACTACAATTACTATACTCACTACTCTTATTATTATCAATCTAACTCATATTATTAGCCATATTATGCAGATATGGTCGATAGAACTACAATTACTATACTTATTGCTCTTATTATTATCAATCTAACTCATATTATTAGCCATATTATGCTTATATGATCGACAGAACGACAATTACTATACTTATTACACTGACTATTATCAATCTAACTCATATTATTAACCATATTATGCAGATATGATGGATAGAACGACAATAACTATACTTATTACTCTTATTATTATCATTCTAACTCATATTATTTACCATATTATGCAGATATGGTCGATAGAACTACAATTACTATACTTATTACTCTTATTATTATCAACCTAACTCATATTATTAGCCATGTTATGCTTATATGATCGATAGAACGACAATTACTATACTTATTATTCTTATTATTATCAATCTAACTCATATTATTAGCCACATTATGCAAATTTGATCGATAGAACGACAATCACTATACTTATTACTCTTATTATTATCAACCTAACTCATATTATTAGCCATATTATGCTTATATTATCGATAGAACGACAATTACTATACTTATTACTGTTATTATTATCAATCTAACTCATATAATTAACCATATTATGCTTATATGATCGACAGAACGACAATTACTGTACTTATTACTCTTATCATTATCGATCTAACTCATATTATTAGCCATATTATGCTTATATGATCGATAGAACGACAAATACTATACTTATTACTCTTATTATTATCAATCTAACTCATATTAATAGCCATATTATGCTTATGTGATCGATAGAACGACAAATACTATACTTATTACTCTTATTATTATCAATCTAACTCATATTATTAACCACATTATGCTAATATGATCGATAGAACGACAATTACTATACTTATTACACTCACTGTTATCAATCTAACTCATATTATTACCCATATTATGCTGATATGATCGATAGAACGACATTCACTATACTTATTACAGTCACTAGTATCAATCTAACTCATATTATTAACCATATTATGCAGATATGATCGATAGAACGACAATTACTATACTTACTACTCTTATTATTATCATTCTAACTCATATTATTAACCATATTATGCAGATATGGTCGATAGAACTACAATTACTATACTCAATACTCTTATTATTATCAATCTAACTCATATTATTAGCCATATTATGCTTATATGATCGATAGAACGACAATTACTATACTCACTACTCTTAGTATTATCAATCTAACTCATATTATTAGCCATATTATGCTTATATTATCGATAGAACGACAATTACTATACTTATTACTGTTATTATTATAAATCTAACTCATATTATTAGCCATATTATGCTTATATGATCGACAGAACGACAATTACTATACTTATTACACTGACTATTATCAATCTAACTCATATTATTAACCATATTATGCAGATATGATCGACAGAACGACAATCACTATACTTATTACTCTTATTATTATCAACCTAACTCATATTATTAGCCATATTATGCTTATATTATCGATAGAACGACAATTACTATACTTATTATTCTTATTATTATCAATCTAACTCATATTATTAACCATATTATGCTAATATGATCGATAGAACGACAATTACTATACTTATTACTCTTATTATTATCAATCTAACTCATATCATAAGCCATATTATGCTTATATGATCGATAGAACGAGAATTACTATGCTCACTACTCTTAGTATTATTAATCTAACTCACATTATTAGCCATATTATGCTTATATTATCGATAGAACGGCAATTACTATACTTATTACTGTTATTATTATCAATCTAACTCATATTATTAGCCATATTATGCTTAAATGATCGATAGAACGACAATTACTATACTTATTACTCTTATTATTATCAATCTAACTCATATTATTAGCCATATTATGCTTAAATGATCGATAGAACGACAATTACTATACTTATTACTCTTATTATTATCAACCTAACTCATATTATTAGCCATATTATGCTTATATGATCGATAGAACGACAATTACTATACTTATTATTCTTATTATTATCAATCTAACTCATATTATTAGCCATATTATGCAGATATGGTCGATAGAACTACAATTACTATACTTATTGCTCTTATTATTATCAATCTAACTCATATTATTAGCCATATTATGCTTATATGATCGACAGAACGACAATTACTATACTTATTACACTGACTATTATCAATCTAACTCATATTATTAACCATATTATGCAGATATGATGGATAGAACGACAATAACTATACTTATTACTCTTATTATTATCATTCTAACTCATATTATTTACCATATTATGCAGATATGGTCGATAGAACTACAATTACTATACTTATTACTCTTATTATTATCAACCTAACTCATATTATTAGCCATGTTATGCTTATATGATCGATAGAACGACAATTACTATACTTATTATTCTTATTATTATCAATCTAACTCATATTATTAGCCACATTATGCAAATTTGATCGATAGAACGACAATCACTATACTTATTACTCTTATTATTATCAACCTAACTCATATTATTAGCCATATTATGCTTATATTATCGATAGAACGACAATTACTATACTTATTACTGTTATTATTATCAATCTAACTCATATAATTAACCATATTATGCTTATATGATCGACAGAACGACAATTACTGTACTTATTACTCTTATCATTATCGATCTAACTCATATTATTAGCCATATTATGCTTATATGATCGATAGAACGACAAATACTATACTTATTACTCTTATTATTATCAATCTAACTCATATTAATAGCCATATTATGCTTATGTGATCGATAGAACGACAAATACTATACTTATTACTCTTATTATTATCAATCTAACTCATATTATTAACCACATTATGCTAATATGATCGATAGAACGACAATTACTATACTTATTACACTCACTGTTATCAATCTAACTCATATTATTACCCATATTATGCTGATATGATCGATAGAACGACATTCACTATACTTATTACAGTCACTAGTATCAATCTAACTCATATTATTAACCATATTATGCAGATATGATCGATAGAACGACAATTACTATACTTACTACTCTTATTATTATCATTCTAACTCATATTATTAACCATATTATGCAGATATGGTCGATAGAACTACAATTACTATACTCAATACTCTTATTATTATCAATCTAACTCATATTATTAGCCATATTATGCTTATATGATCGATAGAACGACAATTACTATACTCACTACTCTTAGTATTATCAATCTAACTCATATTATTAGCCATATTATGCTTATATTATCGATAGAACGACAATTACTATACTTATTACTGTTATTATTATAAATCTAACTCATATTATTAGCCATATTATGCTTATATGATCGACAGAACGACAATTACTATACTTATTACACTGACTATTATCAATCTAACTCATATTATTAACCATATTATGCAGATATGATCGATAGAACGACAATCACTATACTTATTACTCTTATTATTATCAACCTAACTCATATTATTAGCCATATTATGCTTATATTATCGATAGAACGACAATTACTATACTTATTATTCTTATTATTATCAATCTAACTCATATTATTAACCATATTATGCTAATATGATCGATAGAACGACAATTACTATACTTATTACTCTTATTATTATCAATCTAACTCATATCATAAGCCATATTATGCTTATATGATCGATAGAACGAGAATTACTATGCTCACTACTCTTAGTATTATTAATCTAACTCACATTATTAGCCATATTATGCTTATATTATCGATAGAACGGCAATTACTATACTTATTACTGTTATTATTATCAATCTAACTCATATTATTAGCCATATTATGCTTAAATGATCGATAGAACGACAATTACTATACTTATTACTCTTATTATTATCAATCTAACTCATATTATTAGCCATATTATGCTTAAATGATCGATAGAACGACAATTACTATACTTATTACTCTTATTATTATCAACCTAACTCATATTATTAGCCATATTATGCTTATATGATCGATAGAACGACAATTACTATACTTATTATTCTTATTATTATCAATCTAACTCATATTATTAGCCATATTATGCAAATTTGATCGATAGAACGACAATCACTATACTTATTACTCTTATTATTATCAACCTAACTCATATTATTAGCCATATTATGCTTATATTATCGATAGAACGACAATTACTATACTAATTACTGTTATTATTATCAATCTAGCTCATATAATTAGCCATATTATGCTTATATGATCGACAGAACGACAATTACTGTACTTATTACTCTTATCATTATCGATCTAACTCATATTATTTGCCATATTATGCTTATATGATCGATAGAACGACAAATACTATACTTATTACTCTTATTATTATCAATCTAACTCATATTATTAACCATATTATGCTTATGTGATCGATAGAACGACAAATACTATACTTATTACTCTTATTATTATCAATCTAACTCATATTATTAACCACATTATGCTAATATGATCGATAGAACGACAATTACTATACTTATTACACTCACTGTTATCAATCTAACTCATATTATTACCCATATTATGCTGATATGATCGATAGAACGACATTCACTATACTTATTACAGTCACTAGTATCAATCTAACTCATATTATTAACCATATTATGCAGATATGATCGATAGAACGACAATTACTATACTTACTACTCTTATTATTATCATTCTAACTCATATTATTAACCATATTATGCAGATATGGTCGATAGAACTACAATTACTATACTCAATACTCTTATTATTATCAATCTAACTCATATTATTAGCCATATTATGCTTATATGATCGATAGAACGACAATTACTATACTCACTACTCTTAGTATTATCAATCTAACTCATATTATTAGCCATATTATGCTTATATTATCGATAGAACGACAATTACTATACTTATTACTGTTATTATTATAAATCTAACTCATATTATTAGCCATATTATGCTTATATGATCGACAGAACGACAATTACTATACTTATTACACTGACTATTATCAATCTAACTCATATTATTAACCATATTATGCAGATATGATCGATAGAACGACAATCACTATACTTATTACTCTTATTATTATCAACCTAACTCATATTATTAGCCATATTATGCTTATATTATCGATAGAACGACAATTACTATACTTATTATTCTTATTATTATCAATCTAACTCATATTATTAACCATATTATGCTAATATGATCGATAGAACGACAATTACTATACTTATTACTCTTATTATTATCAATCTAACTCATATCATAAGCCATATTATGCTTATATGATCGATAGAACGAGAATTACTATGCTCACTACTCTTAGTATTATTAATCTAACTCACATTATTAGCCATATTATGCTTATATTATCGATAGAACGGCAATTACTATACTTATTACTGTTATTATTATCAATCTAACTCATATTATTAGCCATATTATGCTTAAATGATCGATAGAACGACAATTACTATACTTATTACTCTTATTATTATCAATCTAACTCATATTATTAGCCATATTATGCTTAAATGATCGATAGAACGACAATTACTATACTTATTACTCTTATTATTATCAACCTAACTCATATTATTAGCCATATTATGCTTATATGATCGATAGAACGACAATTACTATACTTATTATTCTTATTATTATCAATCTAACTCATATTATTAGCCATATTATGCAAATTTGATCGATAGAACGACAATCACTATACTTATTACTCTTATTATTATCAACCTAACTCATATTATTAGCCATATTATGCTTATATTATCGATAGAACGACAATTACTATACTAATTACTGTTATTATTATCAATCTAGCTCATATAATTAGCCATATTATGCTTATATGATCGACAGAACGACAATTACTGTACTTATTACTCTTATCATTATCGATCTAACTCATATTATTTGCCATATTATGCTTATATGATCGATAGAACGACAAATACTATACTTATTACTCTTATTATTATCAATCTAACTCATATTATTAACCATATTATGCTAATATGATCGATAGAACGACAATTACTATACTTATTACACTCACTATTATCAATCTAACTCATATTATTAACCATATTATGCAGATATGATCGATAGAAAGACAATTACTATACTTATTACTCTTATTATTATCATTCTAACTCATATTATTAACCATATTATGCAGATATGGTCGATAGAACTACAATTACTATACACATTACTCTTATTATTATCAATCTAACTCATATTATTAGCCATATTATGCTTATATGATCGATAGAACGACAATTACTATACGCACTACTCTTAGTATTATCAATCTAACTCATATTATTAGCCATATTATGCTTATATTATCGATAGAAAGACAATTACTATACTTATTACACTCATTGTTATCAATCTAACTCATATTATTAACCATATTATGCAAATTTGATCGATAGAACGGCAATCACTATAATTATTACTCTTATTATTATCAACCTAACTCATATTATTAGCCATATTATGCTTAAATGATCGATAGAGCGACAATTACTATACTTATTACTCTTATTATTATGAATCTAACTCATATTATTAACCATATTATGCAGATATGATCGATAGAACTACAATTACTATACTCACTACTCTTATTATTGTCAATCTAACTCATATTATTAGCCATATTATGCAGATATGGTCGATAGATCTACAATTACTATACTTACTACTCTTATTATTATCAACCTAACTCATATTATTAGCCATGTTATGCAGATATGATCGATAGAACGACAATTACTATACTTATTACTCTTATTATTATCATTCTAACTCATATTATTAACCATATTATGCAGATATGGTCGATAGAACTACAATCACTATACTTATTACTCTTATTATTATCAACCTAACTCATATTATTAGCCATATTATGCTTATATTATCGATAGAACGACAATTACTATACTAATTACTGTTATTATTATCAATCTAACTCATATAATTAACCATATTATGCTTATATGATCGACAGAACGACAATTACTGTACTTATTACTCTTATCATTATCGATCTAACTCATATTATTAGCCATATTATGCTTATATGATCGACAGAACGACAAATACTATACTTATTACTCTTATTATTATCAATCTAACTCATATTATTAGCCATATTATGCAGATATGGTCGATAGATCTACAATTACTATACTTACTACTCTTATTATTATCAACCTAACTCATATTATTAGCCATGTTATGCAGATATGATCGATAGAACGACAATTACTGTACTTATTACTGTTATTATTATCAATCTAACTCATATAATTAACCATATTATGCTTATATGATCGACAGAACTACAATTACTGTACTTATTACTCTTATCATTATCGATCTAACTCATATTATTAGCCATATTATGCTTATGTGATCGATAGAACGACAAATACTATACTTATTACTCTTATTATTATCAATCTAACTCATATTATTACCCATATTATGCTGATATGATCGATAGAACGACATTCACTATACTTATTACAGTCACTAGTATCAATCTAACTCATATTATTAACCATATTATGCAGATATGATCGATAGAACGACAATTACTATACTTACTACTCTTATTATTATCATTCTAACTCATATTATTAACCATATTATGCAGATATGGTCGATAGAACTACAATTACTATACTCAATACTCTTATTATTATCAATCTAACTCATATTATTAGCCATATTATGCTTATATGATCGATAGAACGACAATTACTATACTCACTACTCTTAGTATTATCAATCTAACTCATATTATTAGCCATATTATGCTTATATTATCGATAGAACGACAATTACTATACTTATTATTCTTATTATTATCAATCTAACTCATATTATTAACCATATTATGCTAATATGATCGATAGAACGACAATTACTATACTTATTACTCTTATTATTATCAATCTAACTCATATCATAAGCCATATTATGCTTATATGATCGATAGAACGAGAATTACTATGCTCACTACTCTTAGTATTATTAATCTAACTCACATTATTAGCCATATTATGCTTATATTATCGATAGAACGGCAATTACTATACTTATTACTGTTATTATTATCAATCTAACTCATATTATTAGCCATATTATGCTTAAATGATCGATAGAACGACAATTACTATACTTATTACTCTTATTATTATCAATCTAACTCATATTATTAGCCATATTATGCTTAAATGATCGATAGAACGACAATTACTATACTTATTACTCTTATTATTATCAACCTAACTCATATTATTAGCCATATTATGCTTATATGATCGATAGAACGACAATTACTATACTTATTATTCTTATTATTATCAATCTAACTCATATTATTAGCCATATTATGCAAATTTGATCGATAGAACGACAATCACTATACTTATTACTCTTATTATTATCAACCTAACTCATATTATTAGCCATATTATGCTTATATTATCGATAGAACGACAATTACTATACTAATTACTGTTATTATTATCAATCTAGCTCATATAATTAGCCATATTATGCTTATATGATCGACAGAACGACAATTACTGTACTTATTACTTTTATCATTATCGATCTAACTCATATTATTTGCCATATTATGCTTATATGATCGATAGAACGACAAATACTATACTTATTACTCTTATTATTATCAATCTAACTCATATTATTAACCATATTATGCTAATATGATCGATAGAACGACAATTACTATACTTATTACACTCACTATTATCAATCTAACTCATATTATTAACCATATTATGCAGATATGATCGATAGAAAGACAATTACTATACTTATTACTCTTATTATTATCATTCTAACTCATATTATTAACCATATTATGCAGATATGGTCGATAGAACTACAATTACTATACACATTACTCTTATTATTATCAATCTAACTCATATTATTAGCCATATTATGCTTATATGATCGATAGAACGACAATTACTATACGCACTACTCTTAGTATTATCAATCTAACTCATATTATTAGCCATATTATGCTTATATTATCGATAGAAAGACAATTACTATACTTATTACACTCATTGTTATCAATCTAACTCATATTATTAACCATATTATGCAAATTTGATCGATAGAACGGCAATCACTATAATTATTACTCTTATTATTATCAACCTAACTCATATTATTAGCCATATTATGCTTAAATGATCGATAGAGCGACAATTACTATACTTATTACTCTTATTATTATGAATCTAACTCATATTATTAACCATATTATGCAGATATGATCGATAGAACTACAATTACTATACTCACTACTCTTATTATTGTCAATCTAACTCATATTATTAGCCATATTATGCAGATATGGTCGATAGATCTACAATTACTATACTTACTACTCTTATTATTATCAACCTAACTCATATTATTAGCCATGTTATGCAGATATGATCGATAGAACGACAATTACTATACTTATTACTCTTATTATTATCATTCTAACTCATATTATTAACCATATTATGCAGATATGGTCGATAGAACTACAATCACTATACTTATTACTCTTATTATTATCAACCTAACTCATATTATTAGCCATATTATGCTTATATTATCGATAGAACGACAATTACTATACTAATTACTGTTATTATTATCAATCTAACTCATATAATTAACCATATTATGCTTATATGATCGACAGAACGACAATTACTGTACTTATTACTCTTATCATTATCGATCTAACTCATATTATTAGCCATATTATGCTTATATGATCGACAGAACGACAAATACTATACTTATTACTCTTATTATTATCAATCTAACTCATATTATTAGCCATATTATGCAGATATGGTCGATAGATCTACAATTACTATACTTACTACTCTTATTATTATCAACCTAACTCATATTATTAGCCATGTTATGCAGATATGATCGATAGAACGACAATTACTGTACTTATTACTGTTATTATTATCAATCTAACTCATATAATTAACCATATTATGCTTATATGATCGACAGAACTACAATTACTGTACTTATTACTCTTATCATTATCGATCTAACTCATATTATTAGCCATATTATGCTTATGTGATCGATAGAACGACAAATACTATACTTATTACTCTTATTATTATCAATCTAACTCATATTATTACCCATATTATGCTGATATGATCGATAGAACGACATTCACTATACTTATTACAGTCACTAGTATCAATCTAACTCATATTATTAACCATATTATGCAGATATGATCGATAGAACGACAATTACTATACTTACTACTCTTATTATTATCATTCTAACTCATATTATTAACCATATTATGCAGATATGGTCGATAGAACTACAATTACTATACTCAATACTCTTATTATTATCAATCTATCTCATATTATTAGCCATATTATGCTTATATGATCGATAGAACGACAATTACTATACTCACTACTCTTAGTATTATCAATCTAACTCATATTATTAGCCATATTATGCTTATATTATCGATAGAACGACAATTACTATACTTATTACTGTTATTATTATAAATCTAACTCATATTATTAGCCATATTATGCTTATATGATCGACAGAACGACAATTACTATACTTATTACACTGACTATTATCAATCTAACTCATATTATTAACCATATTATGCAGATATGATCGATAGAACGACAATCACTATACTTATTACTCTTATTATTATCAACCTAACTCATATTATTAGCCATATTATGCTTATATTATCGATAGAACGACAATTACTATACTTATTATTCTTATTATTATCAATCTAACTCATATTATTAACCATATTATGCTAATATGATCGATAGAACGACAATTACTATACTTATTACTCTTATTATTATCAATCTAACTCATATCATAAGCCATATTATGCTTATATGATCGACAGAACGACAATTACTGTACTTATTACTCTTATCATTATCGATCTAACTCATATTATTTGACATATTATGCTTATATGATCGATAGAACGACAAATACTATACTTATTACTCTTATTATTATCAATCTAACTCATATTATTAACCATATTATGCTAATATGATCGATAGAACAATTACTATACTTATTACACTCACTATTATCAATCTAACTCATATTATTACCCATATTATGCTGATATGATCGATAGAACGACATTCACTATACTTATTACACTCACTATTATCAATCTATCTCATATTATTAACCATATTATGCAGATATGATGGATAGAACGACAATAACTATACTTATTACTCTTATTATTATCATTCTAACTCATATTATTTACCATATTATGCAGATATGGTCGATAGAACTACAATTACTATACTTATTACTCTTATTATTATCAACCTAACTCATATTATTAGCCATGTTATGCTTATATGATCGATAGAACGACAATTACTATACTTATTATTCTTATTATTATCAATCTAACTCATATTATTAGCCACATTATGCAGATATGGTCGATAGAACTACAATTACTATACTTATTACCCTTATTATTATCAACCTAACTCATATTATTAGCCATGTTATGCTTATATGATCGATAGAACGACAATTACTATACTTATTATTCTTATTATTATCAATCTAACTCATATTATTAGCCATATTATGCTTATGTGATCGATAGAACGACAAATACTATACTTATTACTCTTATTATTATCAATCTAACTCATATTATTAACCACATTATGCTAATATGATCGATAGAACGACAATTACTATACTTATTACACTCACTGTTATCAATCTAACTCATATTATTACCCATATTATGCTGATATGATCGATAGAACGACATTCACTATACTTATTACAGTCACTAGTATCAATCTAACTCATATTATTAACCATATTATGCTAATATGATCGATAGAACGACAATTACTATACTTATTACACTCACTATTATCAATCTAACTCATATTATTAACCATATTATGCAGATATGATCGATAGAAAGACAATTACTATACTTATTACTCTTATTATTATCATTCTAACTCATATTATTAACCATATTATGCAGATATGGTCGATAGAACTACAATTACTATACACATTACTCTTATTATTATCAATCTAACTCATATTATTAGCCATATTATGCTTATATGATCGATAGAACGACAATTACTATACGCACTACTCTTAGTATTATCAATCTAACTCATATTATTAGCCATATTATGCTTATATTATCGATAGAAAGACAATTATTATACTTATTACACTCATTGTTATCAATCTAACTCATATTATTAACCATATTATGCAAATTTGATCGATAGAACGGCAATCACTATAATTATTACTCTTATTATTATCAACCTAACTCATATTATTAGCCATATTATGCTTAAATGATCGATAGAGCGACAATTACTATACTTATTACTCTTATTATTATGAATCTAACTCATATTATTAACCATATTATGCAGATATGATCGATAGAACTACAATTACTATACTCACTACTCTTATTATTGTCAATCTAACTCATATTATTAGCCATATTATGCAGATATGGTCGATAGATCTACAATTACTATACTTACTACTCTTATTATTATCAACCTAACTCATATTATTAGCCATGTTATGCAGATATGATCGATAGAACGACAATTACTATACTTATTACTCTTATTATTATCATTCTAACTCATATTATTAACCATATTATGCAGATATGGTCGATAGAACTACAATCACTATACTTATTACTCTTATTATTATCAACCTAACTCATATTATTAGCCATATTATGCTTATATTATCGATAGAACGACAATTACTATACTAATTACTGTTATTATTATCAATCTAACTCATATAATTAACCATATTATGCTTATATGATCGACAGAACGACAATTACTGTACTTATTACTCTTATCATTATCGATCTAACTCATATTATTAGCCATATTATGCTTATATGATCGACAGAACGACAAATACTATACTCATTACTCTTATTATTATCAATCTAACTCATATTATTAGCCATATTATGCTTATGTGATCGATAGAACGACAAATACTGTACTTATTACTCTTATTATTATCAATCTAACTCATATTATTAACCACATTATGCTAATATGATCGATAGAACGACAATTACTATACTTATTACACTCACTGTTATCAATCTAACTCATATTATTACCCATATTATGCTGATATGATCGATAGAACGACATTCACTATACTTATTACAGTCACTAGTATCAATCTAACTCATATTATTAACCATATTATGCAGATATGATCGATAGAACGACAATTACTATACTTACTACTCTTATTATTATCATTCTAACTCATATTATTAACCATATTATGCAGATATGGTCGATAGAACTACAATTACTATACTCAATACTCTTATTATTATCAATCTAACTCATATTATTAGCCATATTATGCTTATATGATCGATAGAACGACAATTACTATACTCACTACTCTTAGTATTATCAATCTAACTCATATTATTAGCCATATTATGCTTATATTATCGATAGAACGACAATTACTATACTTATTACTGTTATTATTATCAATCTAACTCATATAATTAACCATATTATGCTTATATGATCGACAGAACGACAATTACTGTACTTATTACTCTTATCATTATCGATCTAACTCATATTATTAGCCATATTATGCTTATATGATCGACAGAACGACAAATACTATACTCATTACTCTTATTATTATCAATCTAACTCATATTATTAGCCATATTATGCTTATGTGATCGATAGAACGACAAATACTGTACTTATTACTCTTATTATTATCAATCTAACTCATATTATTAACCACATTATGCTAATATGATCGATAGAACGACAATTACTATACTTATTACACTCACTGTTATCAATCTAACTCATATTATTACCCATATTATGCTGATATGATCGATAGAACGACATTCACTATACTTATTACAGTCACTAGTATCAATCTAACTCATATTATTAACCATATTATGCAGATATGATCGATAGAACGACAATTACTATACTTACTACTCTTATTATTATCATTCTAACTCATATTATTAACCATATTATGCAGATATGGTCGATAGAACTACAATTACTATACTCAATACTCTTATTATTATCAATCTAACTCATATTATTAACCATATTATGCAGATATGATCGATAGAACTACAATTACTATACTCACTACTCTTATTATTGTCAATCTAACTCATATTATTAGCCATATTATGCAGATATGGTCGATAGATCTACAATTACTATACTTACTACTCTTATTATTATCAACCTAACTCATATTATTAGCCATGTTATGCAGATATGATCGATAGAACGACAATTACTATACTTATTACTCTTATTATTATCATTCTAACTCATATTATTAACCATATTATGCAGATATGGTCGATAGAACTACAATCACTATACTTATTACTCTTATTATTATCAACCTAACTCATATTATTAGCCATATTATGCTTATATTATCGATAGAACGACAATTACTATACTAATTACTGTTATTATTATCAATCTAACTCATATAATTAACCATATTATGCTTATATGATCGACAGAACGACAATTACTGTACTTATTACTCTTATCATTATCGATCTAACTCATATTATTAGCCATATTATGCTTATATGATCGACAGAACGACAAATACTATACTCATTACTCTTATTATTATCAATCTAACTCATATTATTAGCCATATTATGCTTATGTGATCGATAGAACGACAAATACTGTACTTATTACTCTTATTATTATCAATCTAACTCATATTATTAACCACATTATGCTAATATGATCGATAGAACGACAATTACTATACTTATTACACTCACTGTTATCAATCTAACTCATATTATTACCCATATTATGCTGATATGATCGATAGAACGACATTCACTATACTTATTACAGTCACTAGTATCAATCTAACTCATATTATTAACCATATTATGCAGATATGATCGATAGAACGACAATTACTATACTTACTACTCTTATTATTATCATTCTAACTCATATTATTAACCATATTATGCAGATATGGTCGATAGAACTACAATTACTATACTCAATACTCTTATTATTATCAATCTAACTCATATTATTAGCCATATTATGCTTATATGATCGACAGAACGACAATTACTGTACTTATTACTCTTATCTTTATCGATCTAACTCATATTATTTGCCATATTATGCTTATATGATCGATAGAACGACAAATACTATACTTGTTACTCTTATTATTATTAATCTAACTGATATTATTAGCCATATTATGCTTATATGATCGATAGAACGACATTCACTATACTTATTACACTCACTATTATCAATCTATCTCATATTATTAACCATATTATGCAGATATGATGGATAGAACGACAATAACTATACTTATTACTCTTATTATTATCATTCTAACTCATATTATTTACCATATTATGCAGATATGGTCGATAGAACTACAATTACTATACTTATTACTCTTATTATTATCAACCTAACTCATATTATTAGCCATGTTATGCTTATATGATCGATAGAACGACAATTACTATACTTATTATTCTTATTATTATCAATCTAACTCATATTATTAGCCACATTATGCAGATATGGTCGATAGAACTACAATTACTATACTTATTACCCTTATTATTATCAACCTAACTCATATTATTAGCCATGTTATGCTTATATGATCGATAGAACGACAATTACTATACTTATTATTCTTATTATTATCAATCTAACTCATATTATTAGCCATATTATGCTTATGTGATCGATAGAACGACAAATACTATACTTATTACTCTTATTATTATCAATCTAACTCATATTATTAACCACATTATGCTAATATGATCGATAGAACGACAATTACTATACTTATTACACTCACTGTTATCAATCTAACTCATATTATTACCCATATTATGCTGATATGATCGATAGAACGACATTCACTATACTTATTACAGTCACTAGTATCAATCTAACTCATATTATTAACCATATTATGCTAATATGATCGATAGAACGACAATTACTATACTTATTACACTCACTATTATCAATCTAACTCATATTATTAACCATATTATGCAGATATGATCGATAGAAAGACAATTACTATACTTATTACTCTTATTATTATCATTCTAACTCATATTATTAACCATATTATGCAGATATGGTCGATAGAACTACAATTACTATACACATTACTCTTATTATTATCAATCTAACTCATATTATTAGCCATATTATGCTTATATGATCGATAGAACGACAATTACTATACGCACTACTCTTAGTATTATCAATCTAACTCATATTATTAGCCATATTATGCTTATATTATCGATAGAAAGACAATTATTATACTTATTACACTCATTGTTATCAATCTAACTCATATTATTAACCATATTATGCAAATTTGATCGATAGAACGGCAATCACTATAATTATTACTCTTATTATTATCAACCTAACTCATATTATTAGCCATATTATGCTTAAATGATCGATAGAGCGACAATTACTATACTTATTACTCTTATTATTATGAATCTAACTCATATTATTAACCATATTATGCAGATATGATCGATAGAACTACAATTACTATACTCACTACTCTTATTATTGTCAATCTAACTCATATTATTAGCCATATTATGCAGATATGGTCGATAGATCTACAATTACTATACTTACTACTCTTATTATTATCAACCTAACTCATATTATTAGCCATGTTATGCAGATATGATCGATAGAACGACAATTACTATACTTATTACTCTTATTATTATCATTCTAACTCATATTATTAACCATATTATGCAGATATGGTCGATAGAACTACAATCACTATACTTATTACTCTTATTATTATCAACCTAACTCATATTATTAGCCATATTATGCTTATATGATCGATAGAACGACAATTACTATACGCACTACTCTTAGTATTATCAATCTAACTCATATTATTAGCCATATTATGCTTATATTATCGATAGAAAGACAATTACTATACTTATTACACTCATTGTTATCAATCTAACTCATATTATTAACCATATTATGCAAACTTGATCGATAGAACGGCAATCACTATAATTATTACTCTTATTATTATCAACCTAACTCATATTATTAGCCATATTATGCTTAAATGATCGATAGAGCGACAATTACTATACTTATTACTCTTATTATTATGAATCTAACTCATATTATTAACCATATTATGCAGATATGATCGATAGAACTACAATTACTATACTCACTACTCTTATTATTGTCAATCTAACTCATATTATTAGCCATATTATGCAGATATGGTCGATAGATCTACAATTACTATACTTACTACTCTTATTATTATCAACCTAACTCATATTTTTAGCCATGTTATGCAGATATGATCGATAGAACGACAATTACTATACTTATTACTCTTATTATTATCATTCTAACTCATATTATTAACCATATTATGCAGATATGGTCGATAGAACTACAATCACTATACTTATTACTCTTATTATTATCAACCTAACTCATATTATTAGCCATATTATGCTTATATTATCGATAGAACGACAATTACTATACTAATTACTGTTATTATTATCAATCTAACTCATATAATTAACCATATTATGCTTATATGATCGACAGAACGACAATTACTGTACTTATTACTCTTATCATTATCGATCTAACTCATATTATTAGCCATATTATGCTTATATGATCGACAGAACGACAAATACTAAACTTATTACTCTTATTATTATCAATCTAACTCATATTATTAGCCATATTATGCTTATGTGATCGATAGAACGACAAATACTGTAGTTATTACTCTTATTATTATCAATCTAACTCATATTATTAACCACATTATGCTAATATGATCGATAGAACGACAATTACTATACTTATTACACTCACTGTTATCAATCTAACTCATATTATTACCCATATTATGCTGATATGATCGATAGAACGACATTCACTATACTTATTACAGTCACTAGTATCAATCTAACTCATATTATTAACCATATTATGCAGATATGATCGATAGAACGACAATTACTATACTTACTACTCTTATTATTATCATTCTAACTCATATTATTAACCATATTATGCAGATATGGTCGATAGAACTACAATTACTATACTCAATACTCTTATTATTATCAATCTAACTCATATTATTAGCCATATTATGCTTATATGATCGATAGAACGACAATTACTATACTCACTACTCTTAGTATTATCAATCTAACTCATATTATTAGCCATATTATGCTTATATTATCGATAGAACGACAATTACTATACTTATTACACTCATTGTTATCAATCTAACTCATATTATTAACCATATTATGCAAATTTGATCGATAGAACGGCAATCACTATACTCACTACTCTTATTATCGTCAATCTAACTCATATTATTACCCATATTATGCAGATATGGTCGATAGATCTACAATTACTATACTTACTACTCTTATTATTATCAACCTAACTCATATTATTAGCCATGTTATGCAGATATGATCGATAGAACGACAATTACTATACTTATTACTGTTATTATTATCAATCTAACTCATATAATTAACCATATTATGCTTATATGATCGACAGAACTACAATTACTGTACTTATTACTCTTATCATTATCGATCTAACTCATATTATTAGCCATGTTATGCTTATGTGATCGATAGAACGACAAATACTATACTTATTACTCTTATTATTATCAATCTAACTCATATTATTACCCATATTATGCTGATATGATCGATAGAACGACATTCACTATACTTATTACAGTCACTAGTATCAATCTAACTCATATTATTAACCATATTATGCAGATATGATCGATAGAACGACAATTACTATACTTACTACTCTTATTATTATAAATCTAACTCATATTATTAGCCATATTATGCTTATATGATCGACAGAACGACAATTACTATACTTATTACACTGACTATTATCAATCTAACTCATATTATTAACCATATTATGCAGATATGATCGATAGAACGACAATCACTATACTTATTACTCTTAGTATTATCAACCTAACTCATATTATTAGCCATATTATGCTTATATTATCGATAGAACGACAATTACTATACTTATTATTCTTATTATTATCAATCTAACTCATATTATTAACCATATTATGCTAATATGATCGATAGAACGACAATTACTATACTTATTACTCTTATTATTATCAATCTAACTCATATCATAAGCCATATTATGCTTATATGATCGATAGAACGAGAATTACTATGCTCACTACTCTTAGTATTATTAATCTAACTCACATTATTAGCCATATTATGCTTATATTATCGATAGAACGGCAATTACTATACTTATTACTGTTATTATTATCAATCTAACTCATATTATTAGCCATATTATGCTTAAATGATCGATAGAACGACAATTACTATACTAATTACTGTTATTATTATCAATCTAGCTCATATAATTAGCCATATTATGCTTATATGATCGACAGAACGACAATTACTGTACTTATTACTCTTATCATTATCGATCTAACTCATATTATTTGCCATATTATGCTTATATGATCGATAGAACGACAAATACTATACTTATTACTCTTATTATTATCAATCTAACTCATATTATTAACCATATTATGCTAATATGATCGATAGAACGACAATTACTATACTTATTACACTCACTCTTATCAATCTAACTCATATTATTACCCATATTATGCTGATATGATCGATAGAACGACATTCACTATACTTATTACACTCACTATTATCAATCTAACTCATATTATTAACCATATTATGCAGATATGATCGATAGAACGACAATTACTATACTTATTACTCTTATTATTATCATTCTAACTCATATTATTAACCATATTATGCAGATATGGTCGATAGAACTACAATTACTATACACATTACTCTTATTATTATCAATCTAACTCATATTATTAGCCATATTATGCTTATATGATCGATAGAACGACAATTACTATACGCACTACTCTTAGTATTATCAATCTAACTCATATTATTAGCCATATTATGCTTATATTATCGATAGAAAGACAATTACTATACTTATTACACTCATTGTTATCAATCTAACTCATATTATTAACCATATTATGCAAATTTGATCGATAGAACGGCAATCACTATAATTATTACTCTTATTATTATCAACCTAACTCATATTATTAGCCATATTATGCTTAAATGATCGATAGAGCGACAATTACTATACTTATTACTCTTATTATTATGAATCTAACTCATATTATTAACCATATTATGCAGATATGATCGATAGAACTACAATTACTATACTCACTACTCTTATTATTGTCAATCTAACTCATATTATTAGCCATATTATGCAGATATGGTCGATAGATCTACAATTACTATACTTACTACTCTTATTATTATCAACCTAACTCATATTATTAGCCATGTTATGCAGATATGATCGATAGAACGACAATTACTATACTTATTACTCTTATTATTATCATTCTAACTCATATTATTAACCATATTATGCAGATATGGTCGATAGAACTACAATCACTATACTTATTACTCTTATTATTATCAACCTAACTCATATTATTAGCCATATTATGCTTATATTATCGATAGAACGACAATTACTATACTTATTACTGTTATTATTATCAATCTAACTCATATAATTAACCATATTATGCTTATATGATCGACAGAACGACAATTACTGTACTTATTACTCTTATCATTATCGATCTAACTCATATTATTAGCCATATTATGCTTATATGATCGACAGAACGACAAATACTATACTTATTACTCTTATTATTATCAATCTAACTCATATTATTAGCCATATTATGCTTATGTGATCGATAGAACGACAAATACTATACTTATTACTCTTATTATTATCAATCTAACTCATATTATTAACCACATTATGCTAATATGATCGATAGAACGACAATTACTGTACTTATTACACTCACTGTTATCAATCTAACTCATATTATTACCCATATTATGCTGATATGATCGATAGAACGACATTCACTATACTTATTACAGTCACTAGTATCAATCTAACTCATATTATTAACCATATTATGCAGATATGATCGATAGAACGACAATTACTATACTTACTACTCTTATTATTATCATTCTAACTCATATTATTAACCATATTATGCAGATATGGTCGATAGAACTACAATTACTATACTTATTACTCTTATTATTATCAATCTAACTCATATCATAAGCCATATTATGCTTATATGATCGATAGAACGAGAATTACTATGCTCACTACTCTTAGTATTATTAATCTAACTCACATTATTAGCCATATTATGCTTATATTATCGATAGAACGGCAATTACTATACTTATTACTCTTATTATTATCAACCTAACTCGTATTATTAGCCATATTATGCTTATATGATCGATAGAACGACAATTACTATACTTATTATTCTTATTATTATCAATCTAACTCATATTATTAGCCATATTATGCAAATTTGATCGATAGAACGACAATCACTATACTTATTACTCTTATTATTATCAATCTAACTCATATTATTAGCCATATTATGCTTATATGATCGATAGAACGACAATTACTATACGCACTACTCTTAGTATTATCAATCTAACTCATATTATTAGCCATATTATGCTTATATTATCGATAGAAAGATATTTACTATACTTATTACACTCATTGTTAATCTAACTCATATTATTAACCATATTATGCAAATTTGATCGATAGAACGGCAATCACTATACTCACTACTCTTATTATTGTCAATCTAACTCATATTATTAGCCATATTATGCAGATATGGTCGATAGATCTACAATTACTATACTTACTACTCTTATTATTATCAACCTAACTCATATTATTAGCCATAGTTATGCAGATATGATCGATAGAACGACAATTACTATACTTATTACTCTTATTATTATCATTCTAACTCATATTATTAACCATATTATGCAGATATGGTCGATAGAACTACAATCACTATACTTATTACTCTTATTATTATCAACCTAACTCATATTATTAGCCATATTATGCTTATATTATCGATAGAACGACAATTACTATACTTATTACTCTTATTATTATCATTCTAACTCATATTATTAACCATATTATGCAGATATGGTCGATAGAACTACAATTACTATACACATTACTCTTATTATTATCAATCTAACTCATATTATTAGCCATATTATGCTTATATGATCGATAGAACGACAATTACTATACGCACTACTCTTAGTATTATCAATCTAACTCATATTATTAGCCATATTATGCTTATATTATCGATAGAAAGACAATTACTATACTTATTACACTCATTGTTATCAATCTAACTCATATTATTAACCATATTATGCAAACTTGATCGATAGAACGGCAATCACTATAATTATTACTCTTATTATTATCAACCTAACTCATATTATTAGCCATATTATGCTTAAATGATCGATAGAGCGACAATTACTATACTTATTACTCTTATTATTATGAATCTAACTCATATTATTAACCATATTATGCAGATATGATCGATAGAACTACAATTACTATACTCACTACTCTTATTATTGTCAATCTAACTCATATTATTAGCCATATTATGCAGATATGGTCGATAGATCTACAATTACTATACTTACTACTCTTATTATTATCAACCTAACTCATATTTTTAGCCATGTTATGCAGATATGATCGATAGAACGACAATTACTATACTTATTACTCTTATTATTATCATTCTAACTCATATTATTAACCATATTATGCAGATATGGTCGA
>NW_027474657.1:0-32855 GCF_050947335.1 Megachile rotundata | reverse complement strand
GTAATAATATGAGTCAGATTGATAATAATAACAGTAATAAGTATAGTAATTGTCGTTCTATCGATCATATAAGCATAATATGGCTAATAATATGAGTTAGATTGATAATAATAAGAGTAGTGAGTATAGTAATTCTCGTTCTATCGATCATATAAGCATAATATGGCTAATAATATGAGTTAGATTGATAATAATAAGAGTAATAACTACAGTAATTGTCGTTCTATCGATCATATAAGCATAATAAGGCTAATAATATGAGTTAGAGTGATAATACTAAGAGTAGTGAGTATAGTAATTCTCATTCTATCGATCATATAAGCATAATATGGCTAATAATATGAGTTAGATTGATAATAATAAGAGTAATAACTACAGTAATTGTCGTTCTATCGATAATATAACCATAATATGGCTAGTAATATGAGTTAGATTGATAATACTAAGAGTAGTGAGTATAGTAATTCTCGTTCTATCGATCATATAAGCATAATATGGCTAATAATATGAGTTAGATTGATAATAATAAGAGTAATAAGTATAGTAATTGTCGTTCTATCGATAATATAACCATAATATGGCTAATAATATGAGTTAGATTGATAATAATAAGAGTAATAACTACAGTAATTGTCGTTCTATCGATAATATAAGCATAATATTGCTAATAATATGAGTTAGATTGATAATACTAAGAGTAGTGAGTATAGTAGTTCTCGTTCTATCGATCATATAAGCATAATATGGCTAATAATATGAGTTAGATTGATAATAATAAGAGTAATAAGTATAGTAATTGTCGTTCTATCGATCATATAAGCATAATATGGCTAATAATATGAGTTAGATTGATAATACTAAGAGTAGTGAGTATAGTAGTTCTCGTTCTATCGATCATATAAGCATAATATGGCTAATAATATGAGTTAGATTGATAATAATAAGAGTAATAAGTATAGTAATTGTCGTTCTATCGATCATATAAGCATAATATGGCTAATAATATGAGTTAGATTGATAATACTAAGAGTAGTGAGTATAGTAATTCTCGTTCTATCGATCATATAAGCATAATATGGCTAATAATATGAGTTAGATTGATAATAATAAGAGTAATGAGTATAGTAATTGTAGATCTATCGATCATTTAAGCATAATATGGCTAATAATATGAGTTAGATTGATAATAATAACAGTAATAAGTATAGTAATTGTCGTTCTATCGATAATATAACCATAATATGGCTAATAATGTGATTTAGATTGATAATACTAAGAGTAGTGACTATAGTAATTCTCGTTCTATCGATCATATATGCATAATATGGCTAATAATATGAGTTAGATTGATAATAATAAGAGTAATAACTACAGTAATTGTCGTTCTATCGATCATATAAGCATAATAAGGCTAATAATATGATTTAGAGTGATAATACTAAGAGTAGTGAGTATAGTAATTCTCATTCTATCGATCATATAAGCATAATATGGCTAATAATATGAGTTAGATTGAAAATAATAAGAGTAATAAGTATAGTAATTGTCGTTCTATCGATAATATAACCATAATATGGCTAATAATATGAGTTAGATTGATAATACTAAGAGTAGTGAGTATAGTAATTCTCGTTCTATCGATCATATAAGCATAATATGGCTAATAATATGAGTTAGATTGATAATAATAAGAGTAATAACTACAGTAATTGTCGTTCTATCGATCATATAAGCATAATAAGGCTAATAATATGAGTTAGAGTGATAATACTAAGAGTAGTGAGTATAGTAATTCTCATTCTATCGATCATATAAGCATAATATGGCTAATAATATGAGTTAGATTGATAATAATAAGAGTAATAACTACAGTAATTGTCGTTCTATCGATAATATAACCATAATATGGCTAGTAATATGAGTTAGATTGATAATACTAAGAGTAGTGAGTATAGTAATTCTCGTTCTATCGATCATATAAGCATAATATGGCTAATAATATGAGTTAGATTGATAATAATAAGAGTAATAAGTATAGTAATTGTCGTTCTATCGATAATATAACCATAATATGGCTAATAATATGAGTTAGATTGATAATACTAAGAGTAGAGAGTATAGTAATTCTCGTTCTATCGATCATATAAGCATAATATGGCTAATAATATGAGTTAGATTGATAATAATAAGAGTAATAACTACAGTAATTGTCGTTCTATCGATAATATAAGCATAATATTGCTAATAATATGAGTTAGATTGATAATACTAAGAGTAGCGAGTATAGTAGTTCTCGTTCTATCGATCATATAAGCATAATATGGCTAATAATATGAGTTAGATTGGTAATAATAAGAGTAATAACTACAGTAATTGTCGTTCTATCGATCATATAAGCATAGTAAGGCTAATAATATGAGTTAGAGTGATAATACTAAGAGTAGTGAGTATAGTAATTCTCATTCTATCGATCATGTAAGCATAATATGGCTAATAATATGAGTTAGATTGATAATAATAACAGTAATAAGTATAGTAATTGTCGTTCTATCGATAATATAACCATAATATGGCTAATAATATGAGTTAGATTGATAATACTAAGAGTAGTGAGTATAGTAATTCTCGTTCTATCGATCATATAAGCATAATATGGCTAATAATATGAGTTAGATTGATAATAATAAGAGTAATAACTACAGTAATTGTCGTTCTATCGATCATATAAGCATAATAAGGCTAATAATATGAGTTAGAGTGATAATACTAAGAGTAGTGAGTATAGTAATTCTCATTCTATCGATCATATAAGCATAATATGGCTAATAATATGAGTTAGATTGATAATAATAAGAGTAATAACTACAGTAATTGTCGTTCTATCGATAATATAACCATAATATGGCTAGTAATATGAGTTAGATTGATAATACTAAGAGTAGTGAGTATAGTAATTCTCGTTCTATCGATCATATAAGCATAATATGGCTAATAATATGAGTTAGATTGATAATAATAAGAGTAATAAGTATAGTAATTGTCGTTCTATCGATAATATAACCATAATATGGCTAATAATATGAGTTAGATTGATAATACTAAGAGTAGAGAGTATAGTAATTCTCGTTCTATCGATCATATAAGCATAATATGGCTAATAATATGAGTTAGATTGATAATAATAAGAGTAATAACTACAGTAATTGTCGTTCTATCGATAATATAAGCATAATATTGCTAATAATATGAGTTAGATTGATAATACTAAGAGTAGCGAGTATAGTAGTTCTCGTTCTATCGATCATATAAGCATAATATGGCTAATAATATGAGTTAGATTGGTAATAATAAGAGTAATAACTACAGTAATTGTCGTTCTATCGATCATATAAGCATAGTAAGGCTAATAATATGAGTTAGAGTGATAATACTAAGAGTAGTGAGTATAGTAATTCTCATTCTATCGATCATGTAAGCATAATATGGCTAATAATATGAGTTAGATTGATAATAATAAGAGTAATAAGTATAGTAATTGTCGTTCTATCGATAATATAACCATAATATGGCTAATAATATGAGTTAGATTGATAATACTAAGAGTAGAGAGTATAGTAATTCTCGTTCTATCGATCATATAAGCATAATATGGCTAATAATATGAGTTAGATTGATAATAATAAGAGTAATAACTACAGTAATTGTCGTTCTATCGATAATATAAGCATAATATTGCTAATAATATGAGTTAGATTGATAATACTAAGAGTAGCGAGTATAGTAGTTCTCGTTCTATCGATCATATAAGCATAATATGGCTAATAATATGAGTTAGATTGGTAATAATAAGAGTAATAACTACAGTAATTGTCGTTCTATCGATCATATAAGCATAGTAAGGCTAATAATATGAGTTAGATTGATAATACTAAGAGTAGAGAGTATAGTAATTCTCGTTCTATCGATCATATAAGCATAATATGGCTAATAATATGAGTTAGATTGATAATAATAAGAGTAATAACTACAGTAATTGTCGTTCTATCGATAATATAAGCATAATATTGCTAATAATATGAGTTAGATTGATAATACTAAGAGTAGCGAGTATAGTAGTTCTCGTTCTATCGATCATATAAGCATAATATGGCTAATAATATGAGTTAGATTGGTAATAATAAGAGTAATAACTACAGTAATTGTCGTTCTATCGATCATATAAGCATAGTAAGGCTAATAATATGAGTTAGAGTGATAATACTAAGAGTAGTGAGTATAGTAATTCTCATTCTATCGATCATGTAAGCATAATATGGCTAATAATATGAGTTAGATTGATAATAATAACAGTAATAAGTATAGTAATTGTCGTTCTATCGATAATATAACCATAATATGGCTAATAATATGAGTTAGATTGATAATACTAAGAGTAGTGAGTATAGTAATTCTCGTTCTATCGATCATATAAGCATAATATGGCTAATAATATGAGTTAGATTGATAATAATAAGAGTAATAACTACAGTAATTGTCGTTCTATCGATCATATAAGCATAATAAGGCTAATAATATGAGTTAGAGTGATAATACTAAGAGTAGTGAGTATAGTAATTCTCATTCTATCGATCATATAAGCATAATATGGCTAATAATATGAGTTAGATTGATAATAATAAGAGTAATAACTACAGTAATTGTCGTTCTATCGATAATATAACCATAATATGGCTAGTAATATGAGTTAGATTGATAATACTAAGAGTAGTGAGTATAGTAATTCTCGTTCTATCGATCATATAAGCATAATATGGCTAATAATATGAGTTAGATTGATAATAATAAGAGTAATAAGTATAGTAATTGTCGTTCTATCGATAATATAACCATAATATGGCTAATAATATGAGTTAGATTGATAATACTAAGAGTAGAGAGTATAGTAATTCTCGTTCTATCGATCATATAAGCATAATATGGCTAATAATATGAGTTAGATTGATAATAATAAGAGTAATAACTACAGTAATTGTCGTTCTATCGATAATATAAGCATAATATTGCTAATAATATGAGTTAGATTGATAATACTAAGAGTAGCGAGTATAGTAGTTCTCGTTCTATCGATCATATAAGCATAATATGGCTAATAATATGAGTTAGATTGGTAATAATAAGAGTAATAACTACAGTAATTGTCGTTCTATCGATCATATAAGCATAGTAAGGCTAATAATATGAGTTAGAGTGATAATACTAAGAGTAGTGAGTATAGTAATTCTCATTCTATCGATCATGTAAGCATAATATGGCTAATAATATGAGTTAGATTGATAATAATAACAGTAATAAGTATAGTAATTGTCGTTCTATCGATAATATAAGCATAATATGGCTAATAATATGAGTTAGATTGATAATACTAAGAGTAGTGAGTATAGTAATTGTCGTTCTATCGATCATATAAGCATAATATGGCTAATAATATGAGTTAGATTGATAATAATAAGAGTAATGAGTATAGTAATTGTAGATCTATCGATCATTTAAGCATAATATGGCTAATAATATGAGTTAGATTGATAATAATAACAGTAATAAGTATAGTAATTGTCGTTCTATCGATAATATAACCATAATATGGCTAATAATATGATTTAGATTGATAATACTAAGAGTAGTGGGTATAGTAATTCTCGTTCTATCGATCATATATGCATAATATGGCTAATAATATGAGTTAGATTGATAATAATAAGAGTAATAACTACAGTAATTGTCGTTCTATCGATCATATAAGCATAATAAGGCTAATAATATGATTTAGAGTGATAATACTAAGAGTAGTGAGTATAGTTATTCTCATTCTATCGATCATATAAGCATAATATGGCTAATAATATGAGTTAGATTGATAATAATAAGAGTAATAACTACAGTAATTGTCGTTCTATCGATCATATAAGCATAATAAGGCTAATAATATGAGTTAGAGTGATAATACTAAGAGTAGTGAGTATAGTAATTCTCATTCTATCGATCATATAAGCATAATATGGCTAATAATATGAGTTAGATTGATAATAATAAGAGTAATAACTACAGTAATTGTCGTTCTATCGATAATATAACCATAATATGGCTAGTAATATGAGTTAGATTGATAATACTAAGAGTAGTGAGTATAGTAATTCTCGTTCTATCGATCATATAAGCATAATATGGCTAATAATATGAGTTAGATTGATAATAATAAGAGTAATAAGTATAGTAATTGTCGTTCTATCGATAATATAACGATAATATGGCTAATAATATGAGTTAGATTGATAATACTAAGAGTAGAGAGTATAGTAATTCTCGTTCTATCGATCATATAAGCATAATATGGCTAATAATATGAGTTAGATTGATAATAATAAGAGTAATAACTACAGTAATTGTCGTTCTATCGATAATATAAGCATAATATTGCTAATAATATGAGTTAGATTGATAATACTAAGAGTAGTGAGTATAGTAGTTCTCGTTCTATCGATCATATAAGCATAATATGGCTAATAATATGAGTTAGATTGATAATAATAAGAGTAATAAGTATAGTAATTGTCGTTCTATCGATCATATAAGCATAATATGGCTAATAATATGAGTTAGATTGATAATACTAAGAGTAGTGAGTATAGTAATTCTCGTTCTATCGATCATTTAAGCATAATATGGGTAATAATATGAGTCAGATTGATAATAATAACAGTAATAAGTATAGTAATTGTCGTTCTATCGATAATATAAGCATAATATTGCTAATAATATGAGTTAGATTGATAATACTAAGAGTAGTGAGTATAGTAGTTCTCGTTCTATCGATCATATAAGCATAATATGGCTAATAATATGAGTTAGATTGATAATAATAAGAGTAGTGAGTATAGTAATTCTCGTTCTATCGATCATATAAGCATAATATGGCTAATAATATGAGTTAGATTGATAATAATAAGAGTAATAAGTATAGTAATTGTCGTTCTATCGATCATTTAAGCATAATATGGGTAATAATATGAGTCAGATTGATAATAATAACAGTAATAAGTATAGTAATTGTCGTTCTATCGATCATTTAAGCATAATATGGGTAATAATATGAGTCAGATTGATAATAATAACAGTAATAAGTATAGTAATTGTCGTTCTATCGATAATATAAGCATAATATTGCTAATAATATGAGTTAGATTGATAATACTAAGAGTAGTGAGTATAGCAGTTCTCGTTCTATCGATCATATAAGCATAATATGGCTAATAATATGAGTTAGATTGATAATAATAAGAGTAATAAGTATAGTAATTGTCGTTCTATCGATCATAAAAGCATAATATGGCTAATAATATGAGTTAGAGTGATAATACTAAGAGTAGTGAGTATAGTAATTCTCATTCTATCGATCATATAAGCATAATATGGCTAATAATATGAGTTAGATTGATAATAATAAGAGTAATAACTACAGTAATTGTCGTTCTATCGATAATATAACCATAATATGGCTAGTAATATGAGTTAGATTGATAATACTAAGAGTAGTGAGTATAGTAATTCTCGTTCTATCGATCATATAAGCATAATATGGCTAATAATATGAGTTAGATTGATAATAATAAGAGTAATAAGTATAGTAATTGTCGTTCTATCGATAATATAACGATAATATGGCTAATAATATGAGTTAGATTGATAATACTAAGAGTAGAGAGTATAGTAATTCTCGTTCTATCGATCATATAAGCATAATATGGCTAATAATATGAGTTAGATTGATAATAATAAGAGTAATAACTACAGTAATTGTGGTTCTATCGATAATATAAGCATAATATTGCTAATAATATGAGTTAGATTGATAATACTAAGAGTAGTGAGTATAGTAGTTCTCGTTCTATCGATCATATAAGCATAATATGGCTAATAATATGAGTTAGATTGATAATAATAAGAGTAATAAGTATAGTAATTGTCGTTCTATCGATCATATAAGCATAATATGGCTAATAATATGAGTTAGATTGATAATACTAAGAGTAGTGAGTATAGTAATTCTCGTTCTATCGATCATTTAAGCATAATATGGGTAATAATATGAGTCAGATTGATAATAATAACAGTAATAAGTATAGTAATTGTCGTTCTATCGATAATATAAGCATAATATTGCTAATAATATGAGTTAGATTGATAATACTAAGAGTAGTGAGTATAGTAGTTCTCGTTCTATCGATCATATAAGCATAATATGGCTAATAATATGAGTTAGATTGATAATAATAAGAGTAGTGAGTATAGTAATTCTCGTTCTATCGATCATATAAGCATAATATGGCTAATAATATGAGTTAGATTGATAATAATAAGAGTAATAAGTATAGTAATTGTCGTTCTATCGATCATTTAAGCATAATATGGGTAATAATATGAGTCAGATTGATAATAATAACAGTAATAAGTATAGTAATTGTCGTTCTATCGATCATTTAAGCATAATATGGGTAATAATATGAGTCAGATTGATAATAATAACAGTAATAAGTATAGTAATTGTCGTTCTATCGATAATATAAGCATAATATTGCTAATAATATGAGTTAGATTGATAATACTAAGAGTAGTGAGTATAGCAGTTCTCGTTCTATCGATCATATAAGCATAATATGGCTAATAATATGAGTTAGATTGATAATAATAAGAGTAATAAGTATAGTAATTGTCGTTCTATCGATCATAAAAGCATAATATGGCTAATATTATGAGTTAGATTGATAATACTAAGAGTAGTGAGTATAGTAATTCTCGTTCTATCGATCATTTAAGCATAATATGGGTAATAATATGAGTCAGATTGATAATAATAACAGTAATAAGTATAGTAATTGTCGTTCTATCGATAATATAAGCATAATATTGCTAATAATATGAGTTAGATTGATAATACTAAGAGTAGTGAGTATAGTAGTTCTCGTTCTATCGATCATATAAGCATAATATGGCTAATAATATGAGTTAGATTGATAATAATAAGAGTAATAAGTATAGCAATTGTCGTTCTATCGATCATATAAGCATAATATGGCTAATAATATGAGTTAGATTGATAATACTAAGAGTAGTGAGTATAGTAATTCTCGTTCTATCGATCATATAAGCATAATATGGCTAATAATATGAGTTAGATTGATAATAATAAGAGTAATGAGTATAGTAATTGTAGATCTATCGATCATTTAAGCATAATATGGCTAATAATATGAGTTAGATTGATAATAATAACAGTAATAAGTATAGTAATTGTCGTTCTATCGATAATATAACCATAATATGGCTAATAATGTGATTTAGATTGATAATACTAAGAGTAGTGATTATAGTAATTCTCGTTCTATCGATCATATATGCATAATATGGCTAATAATATGAGTTAGATTGATAATAATAAGAGTAATAACTACAGTAATTGTCGTTCTATCGATCATATAAGCATAATAAGGCTAATAATATGATTTAGAGTGATAATACTAAGAGTAGTGAGTATAGTAATTCTCATTCTATCGATCATATAAGCATAATATGGCTAATAATATGAGTTAGATTGATAATAATAACAGTAATAAGTATAGTAATTGTCGTTCTATCGATAATATAACCATAATATGGCTAGTAATATGAGTTAGATTGATAATACTAAGAGTAGTGAGTATAGTAATTCTCGATCTATCGATCATATAAGCAAAATATGGCTAATAATATGAGTTAGATTGAAAATAATAAGAGTAATAAGTATAGTAATTGTCGTTCTATCGATAATATAACCATAATATGGCTAATAATATGAGTTAGATTGATAATACTAAGAGTAGTGAGTATAGTAATTCTCGTTCTATCGATCATATAAGCATAATATGGCTAATAATATGAGTTAGATTGATAATAATAAGAGTAATAACTACAGTAATTGTCGTTCTATCGATCATATAAGCATAATAAGGCTAATAATATGAGTTAGAGTGATAATACTAAGAGTAGTGAGTATAGTAATTCTCATTCTATCGATCATACAAGCATAATATGGCTAATAATATGAGTTAGATTGATAATAATAAGAGTAATAACTACAGTAATTGTCGTTCTATCGATAATATAACCATCATATGGCTAGTAATATGAGTTAGATTGATAATACTAAGAGTAGTAAGTATAGTAATTCTCGTTCTATCGATCATATAAGCATAATATGGCTAATAATATGAGTTAGATTGATAATAATAAGAGTAATAAGTATAGTAATTGTCGTTCTATCGATAATATAACCATAATATGGATAATAATATGAGTTAGATTGATAATACTAAGAGTAGAGAGTATAGTAATTCTCGTTCTATCGATCATATAAGCATAATATGGCTAATAATATGAGTTAGATTGATAATAATAAGAGTAATAACTACAGTAATTGTCGTTCTATCGATAATATAAGCATAATATTGCTAATAATATGAGTTAGATTGATAATACTAAGAGTAGTGAGTATAGTAGTTCTCGTTCTATCGATCATATAAGCATAATATGGCTAATAATATGAGTTAGATTGATAATAATAAGAGTAATAAGTATAGTAATTGTCGTTCTATCGATCATATAAGCATAATATGGCTAATAATATGAGTTAGATTGATAATACTGAGAGTAGTGAGTATAGTAATTCTCGTTCTATCGATCATTTAAGCATAATATGGGTAATAATATGAGTCAGATTGATAATAATAACAGTAATAAGTATAGTAATTGTCGTTCTATCGATAATATAAGCATAATATTGCTAATAATATGAGTTAGATTGATAATACTAAGAGTAGTGAGTATAGTAGTTCTCGTTCTATCGATCATATAAGCATAATATGGCTAATAATATGAGTTAGATTGATAATAATAAGAGTAGTGAGTATAGTAATTCTCGTTCTATCGATCATATAAGCATAATAAGGCTAATAATATGAGTTAGAGTGATAATACTAAGAGTAGTGAGTATAATAATTCTCATTCTATCGATCATATAAGCATAATATGGCTAATAATATGAGTTAGATTGATAATAATAAGAGTAATAAGTATAGTAATTGTCGTTCTATCGATCATTTATGCATAATATGGGTAATAATATGAGTCAGATTGATAATAATAACAGTAATAAGTATAGTAATTGTCGTTCTATCGATCATATCGGCATAATATGGTTAATAATATGAGTTAGATTCATAATAATAAGAGTAATAAGTATAGTAATTGTCGTTCTATCGATCATATAAGCATAATATGGCTAATAATATGAGTTAGATTGATAATAATAAGAGTAATAAGTATAGTAATTGTCGTTCTCTCGATCATATAAGCATAATATGGCTAATAATATGAGTTAGAGTGATAATACTAAGAGTAGTGAGTATAGTAATTCTCATTCTATCGATCATATAAGCATAATATGGCTAATAATATGAGTTAGATTGATAATAATAACAGTAATAAATATAGTAATTGTCGTTCCATCGATAATATAAGCATAATATGGCTAATAATATGAGTTAGATTGATAATACTAAGAGTAGTGAGTATAGTAATTGTCGTTCTATCGATCATATAAGCATAATGTGGCAAATAATATGAGTTAGATTGATAATAATAAGAGTAATAAGTATAGTATTTGTCGTTCTATCGATCATGTAAGCATAATATGGCTAATAATACGAGTTAGATTGATAATAATAACAGTAATAAGTATAGTAATTGTCGTTCTATCGATAATATAACCATAATATGGCTAATAATATGATTTAGATTGATAATACTAAGAGTAGTGAGTATAGTAATTCTCGTTCTATCGATCATATATGCATAATATGGCTAATAATGCGAGTTAGATTGATAATAATAAGAGAAATAAGTATAGTAATTGTCGTTCTATCGATCATTCAAGCATAATATGGGTAATAATATGAGTCAGATTGATAATAATAACAGTAATAAGTATAGTAATTGTCGTTCTATCGATCATATAAGCATAATATGGCTAATAATATGAGTTAGATTGATAATAATAAGAGTAGTGAGTATAGTAATTCTCGTTCTATCGATCATATAAGCATAATATGGCTAATAATATGAGTTAGATTGATAATAATAAGAGTAATAACTACAGTAATTGTCGTTCTATCGATCATATAAGCATAATAAGGCTAATAATATGAGTTAGAGTGATAATACTAAGAGTAGTGAGTATAGTAATTCTCATTCTATCGATCATATAAGCATAATATGGCTAATAATATGAGTTAGATTGATAATAATAAGAGTAATAAGTATAGTAATTGTCGTTCTATCGATAATATAACCATAATATGGCTAATAATATGAGTTAGATTGATAATACTGAGAGGAGAGAGTATAGTAATTCTCGTTCTATCGATCATATAAGCATAATATGGCTAATAATATGAGTTAGATTGATAATAATAAGAGTAATAACTACAGTAATTGTCGTTCTATCGATCATATAAGCATAATAAGGCTAATAATATGAGTTAGAGTGATAATACTAAGAGTAGTGAGTATAGTAATTCTCATTCTATCGATCATATAAGCATAATATGGCTAATAATATGAGTTAGATTGTTAATAATAAGAGTAATAAGTATAGTAATTGTCGTTCTTTCGATCATATAAGCATAATATGGCTAATAATATGAGTTAGATTGATAATACTAAGAGTAGTGAGTATAGTAATTCTCATTCTATCGATCATATAAGCATAATATGGCTAATAATATGAGTTAGATTGATAATAATAAGAGTAATAACTACAGTAATTGTCGTTCTATCGATAATATAACCATAATATGGCTAGTAATATGAGTTAGATTGATAATACTAAGAGTAGTGAGTATAGTAATTGTCGTTCTATCGATAATATAACCATAATATGGCTAATAATATGAGTTAGATTGATAATACTAGGAGTAGAGAGTATAGTAATTCTCGTTCTATCGATCATATAAGCATAATATGGCTAATAATATGAGTTAGATTGATAATAATAAGAGTAATAACTACAGTAATTGTCGTTCTATCGATAATATAAGCATAATATTGCTAATAATATGAGTTAGATTGATAATACTAAGAGTAGCGAGTATAGTAGTTCTCGTTCTATCGATCATATAAGCATAATATGGCTAATAATATGAGTTAGATTGATAATAATAAGAGTAATAACTACAGTAATTGTTGTTCTATCGATCATATAAGCATAGTAAGGCTAATAATATGAGTTAGAGTGATAATACTAAGAGTAGTGAGTATAGTAATTCTCATTCTATCGATCATGTAAGCATAATATGGCTAATAATATGAGTTAGATTGATAATAATAACAGTAATAAGTATAGTAATTGTCGTTCTATCGATAATATAAGCATAATATGGCTAATAATATGAGTTAGATTGATAATACTAAGAGTAGTGAGTATAGTAATTGTCGTTCTATCGATCATATAAGCATAATATGGCTAATAATATGAGTTAGATTGATAATAATAAGAGTAATGAGTATAGTAATTGTAGATCTATCGATCATTTAAGCATAATATGGCTAATAATATGAGTTAGATTGATAATAATAACAGTAATAAGTATAGTAATTGTCGTTCTATCGATAATATAACCATAATATGGCTAATAATATGATTTAGATTGATAATACTAAGAGTAGTGGGTATAGTAATTCTCGCTCTATCGATCATATATGCATAATATGGCTAATAATATGAGTTAGATTGATAATAATAAGAGTAATAACTACAGTAATTGTCGTTCTATCGATCATATAAGCATAATAAGGCTAATAATATGATTTAGAGTGATAATACTAAGAGTAGTGAGTATAGTAATTCTCATTCTATCGATCATATAAGCATAATATGGCTAATAATATGAGTTAGATTGATAATAATAAGAGGTAATGAGTATAGTAATTGTCGTTCTATCGATCATTTAAGCATAATATGGGTAATAATATGAGTCAGATTGATAATAATAACAGTAATAAGTATAGTAATTGTCGTTCTATCGATCATATAAGCATAATATGGCTAATAATATGAGTTAGATTGATAATAATAAGAGTAGTGAGTATAGTAATTCTCGTTCTATCGATCATATAAGCATAATATGGCTAATAATATGAGTTAGATTGATAATAATAAGAGTAATAACTACAGTAATTGTCGTTCTATCGATCATATAAGCATAATAAGGCTAATAATATGAGTTAGAGTGATAATACTAAGAGTAGTGAGTATAGTAATTCTCATTCTATCGATCATATAAGCATAATATGGCTAATAATATGAGTTAGATTGATAATAATAAGAGTAATAACTACAGTAATTGTCGTTCTATCGATAATATAACCATAATATGGCTAGTAATATGAGTTAGATTGATAATACTAAGAGTAGTGAGTATAGTAATTCTCGTTCTATCGATCATTTAAGCATAATATGGGTAATAATATGAGTCAGATTGATAATAATGACAGTAATAAGTATAGTAATTGTCGTTCTATCGATAATATAAGCATAATATTGCTAATAATATGAGTTAGATTGATAATACTAAGAGTAGTGAGTATAGTAGTTCTCGTTCTATCGATCATATAAGCATAATATGGCTAATAATATGAGTTAGATTGATAATAATAAGAGTAGTGAGTATAGTAATTCTCGTTCTATCGATCATTTAAGCATAATATGGGTAATAATATGAGTCAGATTGATAATAATGACAGTAATAAGTATAGTAATTGTCGTTCTATCGATAATATAAGCATAATATTGCTAATAATATGAGTTAGATTGATAATACTAAGAGTAGTGAGTATAGTAGTTCTCGTTCTATCGATCATATAAGCATAATATGGCTAATAATATGAGTTAGATTGATAATAATAAGAGTAGTGAGTATAGTAATTCTCGTTCTATCGATCATATAAGCATAATATGGCTAATAATATGAGTTAGATTGATAATAATAAGAGTAATAAGTATAGTAATTGTCGTTCTATCGATCATTTAAGCATAATATGGGTAATAATATGAGTCAGATTGATAATAATAACAGTAATAAGTATAGTAATTGTCGTTCTATCGATCATTTAAGCATAATATGGGTAATAATATGAGTCAGATTGATAATAATAACAGTAATAAGTATAGTAATTGTCGTTCTATCGATAATATAAGCATAATATTGCTAATAATATGAGTTAGATTGATAATACTAAGAGTAGTGAGTATAGCAGTTCTCGTTCTATCGATCATATAAGCATAATATGGCTAATAATATGAGTTAGATTGATAATAATAAGAGTAATAAGTATAGTAATTGTCGTTCTATCGATCATAAAAGCATAATATGGCTAATAATATGAGTTAGATTGATAATACTAAGAGTAGTGAGTATAGTAATTCTCGTTCTATCGATCATTTAAGCATAATATGGGTAATAATATGAGTCAGATTGATAATAATAACAGTAATAAGTATAGTAATTGTCGTTCTATCGATAATATAAGCATAATATTGCTAATAATATGAGTTAGATTGATAATACTAAGAGTAGTGAGTATAGTAGTTCTCGTTCTATCGATCATATAAGCATAATATGGCTAATAATATGAGTTAGATTGATAATAATAAGAGTAATAAGTATAGCAATTGTCGTTCTATCGATCATATAAGCATAATATGGCTAATAATATGAGTTAGATTGATAATACTAAGAGTAGTGAGTATAGTAATTCTCGTTCTATCGATCATGTAAGCATAATATGGCTAATAATATGAGTTAGATTGATAATAATAAGAGTAATGAGTATAGTAATTGTAGATCTATCGATCATTTAAGCATAATATGGCTAATAATATGAGTTAGATTGATAATAATAACAGTAATAAGTATAGTAATTGTCGTTCTATCGATAATATAAGCATAATATTGCTAATAATATGAGTTAGATTGATAATACTAAGAGTAGTGAGTATAGCAGTTCTCGTTCTATCGATCATATAAGCATAATATGGCTAATAATATGAGTTAGATTGATAATAATAAGAGTAATAAGTATAGTAATTGTCGTTCTATCGATCATAAAAGCATAATATGGCTAATAATATGAGTTAGAGTGATAATACTAAGAGTAGTGAGTATAGTAATTCTCATTCTATCGATCATATAAGCATAATATGGCTAATAATATGAGTTAGATTGATAATAATAAGAGTAATAACTACAGTAATTGTCGTTCTATCGATAATATAACCATAATATGGCTAGTAATATGAGTTAGATTGATAATACTAAGAGTAGTGAGTATAGTAATTCTCGATCTATCGATCATATAAGCAAAATATGGCTAATAATATGAGTTAGATTGAAAATAATAAGAGTAATAAGTATAGTAATTGTCGTTCTATCGATAATATAACCATAATATGGCTAATAATATGAGTTAGATTGATAATACTAAGAGTAGTGAGTATAGTAATTCTCGTTCTATCGATCATATAAGCATAATATGGCTAATAATATGAGTTAGATTGATAATAATAAGAGTAATAACTACAGTAATTGTCGTTCTATCGATCATATAAGCATAATAAGGCTAATAATATGAGTTAGAGTGATAATACTAAGAGTAGTGAGTATAGTAATTCTCATTCTATCGATCATACAAGCATAATATGGCTAATAATATGAGTTAGATTGATAATAATAAGAGTAATAACTACAGTAATTGTCGTTCTATCGATAATATAACCATCATATGGCTAGTAATATGAGTTAGATTGATAATACTAAGAGTAGTAAGTATAGTAATTCTCGTTCTATCGATCATATAAGCATAATATGGCTAATAATATGAGTTAGATTGATAATAATAAGAGTAATAAGTATAGTAATTGTCGTTCTATCGATAATATAACCATAATATGGATAATAATATGAGTTAGATTGATAATACTAAGAGTAGAGAGTATAGTAATTCTCGTTCTATCGATCATATAAGCATAATATGGCTAATAATATGAGTTAGATTGATAATAATAAGAGTAATAACTACAGTAATTGTCGTTCTATCGATAATATAAGCATAATATTGCTAATAATATGAGTTAGATTGATAATACTAAGAGTAGTGAGTATAGTAGTTCTCGTTCTATCGATCATATAAGCATAATATGGCTAATAATATGAGTTAGATTGATAATAATAAGAGTAGTGAGTATAGTAATTCTCGTTCTATCGATCATATAAGCATAATAAGGCTAATAATATGAGTTAGAGTGATAATACTAAGAGTAGTGAGTATAGTAATTCTCATTCTATCGATCATATAAGCATAATATGGCTAATAATATGAGTTAGATTGATAATAATAAGAGTAATAAGTATAGTAATTGTCGTTCTATCGATCATTTATGCATAATATGGGTAATAATATGAGTCAGATTGATAATAATAACAGTAATAAGTATAGTAATTGTCGTTCTATCGATCATATCGGCATAATATGGTTAATAATATGAGTTAGATTCATAATAATAAGAGTAATAAGTATAGTAATTGTCGTTCTATCGATCATATAAGCATAATATGGCTAATAATATGAGTTAGATTGATAATAATAAGAGTAATAAGTATAGTAATTGTCGTTCTCTCGATCATATAAGCATAATATGGCTAATAATATGAGTTAGAGTGATAATACTAAGAGTAGTGAGTATAGTAATTCTCATTCTATCGATCATATAAGCATAATATGGCTAATAATATGAGTTAGATTGATAATAATAACAGTAATAAATATAGTAATTGTCGTTCCATCGATAATATAAGCATAATATGGCTAATAATATGAGTTAGATTGATAATACTATGAGTAGTGAGTATAGTAATTGTCGTTCTATCGATCATATAAGCATAATGTGGCAAATAATATGAGTTAGATTGATAATAATAAGAGTAATAAGTATAGTATTTGTCGTTCTATCGATCATGTAAGCATAATATGGCTAATAATACGAGTTAGATTGATAATAATAACAGTAATAAGTATAGTAATTGTCGTTCTATCGATAATATAACCATAATATGGCTAATAATATGATTTAGATTGATAATACTAAGAGTAGTGAGTATAGTAATTCTCGTTCTATCGATCATATATGCATAATATGGCTAATAATGCGAGTTAGATTGATAATAATAAGAGAAATAAGTATAGTAATTGTCGTTCTATCGATCATTCAAGCATAATATGGGTAATAATATGAGTCAGATTGATAATAATAACAGTAATAAGTATAGTAATTGTCGTTCTATCGATCATATAAGCATAATATGGCTAATAATATTAGTTAGATTGATAATAATAAGAGTAGTGAGTATAGTAATTCTCGTTCTATCGATCATATAAGCATAATATGGCTAATAATATGAGTTAGATTGATAATAATAAGAGTAATAACTACAGTAATTGTCGTTCTATCGATCATATAAGCATAATAAGGCTAATAATATGAGTTAGAGTGATAATACTAAGAGTAGTGAGTATAGTAATTCTCATTCTATCGATCATATAAGCATAATATGGCTAATAATATGAGTTAGATTGATAATAATAAGAGTAATAAGTATAGTAATTGTCGTTCTATCGATAATATAACCATAATATGGCTAATAATATGAGTTAGATTGATAATACTGAGAGGAGAGAGTATAGTAATTCTCGTTCTATCGATCATATAAGCATAATATGGCTAATAATATGAGTTAGATTGATAATAATAAGAGTAATAACTACAGTAATTGTCGTTCTATCGATCATATAAGCATAATAAGGCTAATAATATGAGTTAGAGTGATAATACTAAGAGTAGTGAGTATAGTAATTCTCATTCTATCGATCATATAAGCATAATATGGCTAATAATATGAGTTAGATTGATAATAATAAGTGTAATGAGTATAGTAATTGTAGTTCTATCGATCATATCGGCATAATATGGTTAATAATATGAGTTAGATTCATAATAATAAGAGTAATAAGTATAGTAATTGTCGTTCTATCGATCATATAAGCATAATATGGCTAATAATATGAGTTAGATTGTTAATAATAAGAGTAATAAGTATAGTAATTGTCGTTCTTTCGATCATATAAGCATAATATGGCTAATAATATGAGTTAGATTGATAATACTAAGAGTAGTGAGTATAGTAATTCTCATTCTATCGATCATATAAGCATAATATGGCTAATAATATGAGTTAGATTGATAATAATAAGAGTAATAACTACAGTAATTGTCGTTCTATCGATAATATAACCATAATATGGCTAGTAATATGAGTTAGATTGATAATACTAAGAGTAGTGAGTATAGTAATTGTCGTTCTATCGATAATATAACCATAATATGGCTAGTAATATGAGTTAGATTGATAATACTAAGAGTAGAGAGTATAGTAATTCTCGTTCTATCGATCATATAAGCATAATATGGCTAATAATATGAGTTAGATTGATAATAATAAGAGTAATAACTACAGTAATTGTCGTTCTATCGATAATATAAGCATAATATTGCTAATAATATGAGTTAGATTGATAATACTAAGAGTAGCGAGTATAGTAGTTCTCGTTCTATCGATCATATAAGCATAATATGGCTAATAATATGAGTTAGATTGATAATAATAAGAGTAATAACTACAGTAATTGTTGTTCTATCGATCATATAAGCATAGTAAGGCTAATAATATGAGTTAGAGTGATAATACTAAGAGTAGTGAGTATAGTAATTCTCATTCTATCGATCATGTAAGCATAATATGGCTAATAATATGAGTTAGATTGATAATAATAACAGTAATAAGTATAGTAATTGTCGTTCTATCGATAATATAAGCATAATATGGCTAATAATATGAGTTAGATTGATAATACTAAGAGTAGTGAGTATTATAATTGTCGTTCTATCGATCATATAAGCATAATATGGCTAATAATATGAGTTAGATTGATAATAATAAGAGTAATGAGTATAGTAATTGTAGATCTATCGATCATTTAAGCATAATATGGCTAATAATATGAGTTAGATTGATAATAATAACAGTAATAAGTATAGTAATTGTCGTTCTATCGATAATATAACCATAATATGGCTAATAATATGATTTAGATTGATAATACTAAGAGTAGTGGGTATAGTAATTCTCGTTCTATCGATCATATATGCATAATATGGCTAATAATATGAGTTAGATTGATAATAATAAGAGTAATAACTACAGTAATTGTCGTTCTATCGATCATATAAGCATAATAAGGCTAATAATATGATTTAGAGTGATAATACTAAGAGTAGTGAGTATAGTAATTCTCATTCTATCGATCATATAAGCATAATATGGCTAATAATATGAGTTAGATTGATAATAATAAGAGTAATGAGTATAGTAATTGTCGTTCTATCGATCATTTAAGCATAATATGGGTAATAATATGAGTCAGATTGATAATAATAACAGTAATAAGTATAGTAATTGTCGTTCTATCGATCATATAAGCATAATATGGCTAATAATATGAGTTAGATTGATAATAATAAGAGTAGTGAGTATAGTAATTCTCGTTCTATCGATCATATAAGCATAATATGGCTAATAATATGAGTTAGATTGATAATAATAAGAGTAATAACTACAGTAATTGTCGTTCTATCGATCATATAAGCATAATAAGGCTAATAATATGAGTTAGAGTGATAATACTAAGAGTAGTGAGTATAGTAATTCTCATTCTATCGATCATATAAGCATAATATGGCTAATAATATGAGTTAGATTGATAATAATAAGAGTAATAACTACAGTAATTGTCGTTCTATCGATAATATAACCATAATATGGCTAGTAATATGAGTTAGATTGATAATACTAAGAGTAGTGAGTATAGTAATTCTCGTTCTATCGATCATATAAGCATAATATGGCTAATAATATGAGTTAGATTGATAATAATAAGAGTAATAAGTATAGTAATTGTCGTTCTATCGATAATATAACGATAATATGGCTAATAATATGAGTTAGATTGATAATACTAAGAGTAGAGAGTATAGTAATTCTCGTTCTATCGATCATATAAGCATAATATGGCTAATAATATGAGTTAGATTGATAATAATAAGAGTAATAACTACAGTAATTGTCGTTCTATCGATAATATAAGCATAATATTGCTAATAATATGAGTTAGATTGATAATACTAAGAGTAGTGAGTATAGTAGTTCTCGTTCTATCGATCATATAAGCATAATATGGCTAATAATATGAGTTAGATTGATAATAATAAGAGTAATAAGTATAGTAATTGTCGTTCTATCGATCATATAAGCATAATATGGCTAATAATATGAGTTAGATTGATAATACTAAGAGTAGTGAGTATAGTAATTCTCGTTCTATCGATCATTTAAGCATAATATGGGTAATAATATGAGTCAGATTGATAATAATAACAGTAATAAGTATAGTCATTGTCGTTCTATCGATAATATAAGCATAATATTGCTAATAATATGAGTTAGATTGATAATACTAAGAGTAGTGAGTATAGTAGTTCTCGTTCTATCGATCATATAAGCATAATATGGCTAATAATATGAGTTAGATTGATAATAATAAGAGTAGTGAGTATAGTAATTCTCGTTCTATCGATCATATAAGCATAATATGGCTAATAATATGAGTTAGATTGATAATAATAAGAGTAATAAGTATAGTAATTGTCGTTCTATCGATAATATAACGATAATATGGCTAATAATATGAGTTAGATTGATAATACTAAGAGTAGAGAGTATAGTAATTCTCGTTCTATCGATCATATAAGCATAATATGGCTAATAATATGAGTTAGATTGATAATAATAAGAGTAATAACTACAGTGATTGTCGTTCTATCGATAATATAAGCATAATATTGCTAATAATATGAGTTAGATTGATAATACTAAGAGTAGTGAGTATAGTAGTTCTCGTTCTATCGATCATATAAGCATAATATGGCTAATAATATGAGTTAGATTGATAATAATAAGAGTAATAAGTATAGTAATTGTCGTTCTATCGATCATATAAGCATAATATGGCTAATAATATGAGTTAGATTGATAATACTAAGAGTAGTGAGTATAGTAATTCTCGTTCTATCGATCATTTAAGCATAATATGGGTAATAATATGAGTCAGATTGATAATAATAACAGTAATAAGTATAGTCATTGTCGTTCTATCGATAATATAAGCATAATATTGCTAATAATATGAGTTAGATTGATAATACTAAGAGTAGTGAGTATAGTAGTTCTCGTTCTATCGATCATATAAGCATAATATGGCTAATAATATGAGTTAGATTGATAATAATAAGAGTAGTGAGTATAGTAATTCTCGTTCTATCGATCATATAAGCATAATATGGCTAATAATATGAGTTAGATTGATAATAATAAGAGTAATAAGTATAGTAATTGTCGTTCTATCGATCATTTAAGCATAATATGGGTAATAATATGAGTCAGATTGATAATAATAACAGTAATAAGTATAGTAATTGTCGTTCTATCGATCATTTAAGCATAATATGGGTAATAATATGAGTCAGATTGATAATAATAACAGTAATAAGTATAGTAGTTCTCGTTCTATCGATCATATAAGCATAATATGGCTAATAATATGAGTTAGATTGATAATAATAAGAGTAGTGAGTATAGTAATTCTCGTTCTATCGATCATATAAGCATAATAAGGCTAATAATATGAGTTAGAGTGATAATACTAAGAGTAGTGAGTATAGTAATTCTCATTCTATCGATCATATAAGCATAATATGGCTAATAATATGATTTAGATTGATAATACTAAGAGTAGTGAGTATAGTAATTCTCGTTCTATCGATGATATAAGCATAATATGGCTAATAATATGAGTTAGATTGATAATAATAAGAGTAATAAGTATAGTAATTGTCGTTCTATCGATCATATAAGCATAATATGGCTAATAATATGAGTTAGATTGATAATACTAAGAGTAGTGAGTATAGTAATTCTCGTTCTATCGATCATTTAAGCATAATATGGGTAATAATATGAGTCAGATTGATAATAATAACAGTAATAAGTATAGTAATTGTCGTTCTATCGATAATATAAGCATAATATTGCTAATAATATGAGTTAGATTGATAATACTAAGAGTAGTGAGTATAGTAGTTCTCGTTCTATCGATCATATAAGCATAATATGGCTAATAATATGAGTTAGATTGATAATAATAAGAGTAGTGAGTATAGTAATTCTCGTTCTATCGATCATATAAGCATAATAAGGCTAATAATATGAGTTAGAGTGATAATACTAAGAGTAGTGAGTATAGTAATTCTCATTCTATCGATCATATAAGCATAATATGGCTAATAATATGAGTTAGATTGATAATAATAAGAGTAATAAGTATAGTAATTGTCGTTCTATCGATCATTTATGCATAATATGGGTAATAATATGAGTCAGATTGATAATAATAACAGTAATAAGTATAGTAATTGTCGTTCTATCGATCATATCGGCATAATATGGTTAATAATATGAGTTAGATTCATAATAATAAGAGTAATAAGTATAGTAATTGTCGTTCTATCGATCATATAAGCATAATATGGCTAATAATATGAGTTAGATTGATAATAATAAGAGTAATAAGTATAGTAATTGTCGTTCTCTCGATCATATAAGCATAATATGGCTAATAATATGAGTTAGAGTGATAATACTAAGAGTAGTGAGTATAGTAATTCTCATTCTATCGATCATATAAGCATAATATGGCTAATAATATGAGTTAGATTGATAATAATAACAGTAATAAATATAGTAATTGTCGTTCCATCGATAATATAAGCATAATATGGCTAATAATATGAGTTAGATTGATAATACTAAGAGTAGTGAGTATAGTAATTGTCGTTCTATCGATCATATAAGCATAATGTGGCAAATAATATGAGTTAGATTGATAATAATAAGAGTAATAAGTATAGTATTTGTCGTTCTATCGATCATGTAAGCATAATATGGCTAATAATACGAGTTAGATTGATAATAATAACAGTAATAAGTATAGTAATTGTCGTTCTATCGATAATATAACCATAATATGGCTAATAATATGATTTAGATTGATAATACTAAGAGTAGTGAGTATAGTAATTCTCGTTCTATCGATCATATATGCATAATATGGCTAATAATGCGAGTTAGATTGATAATAATAAGAGAAATAAGTATAGTAATTGTCGTTCTATCGATCATTCAAGCATAATATGGGTAATAATATGAGTCAGATTGATAATAATAACAGTAATAAGTATAGTAATTGTCGTTCTATCGATCATATAAGCATAATATGGCTAATAATATGAGTTAGATTGATAATAATAAGAGTAGTGAGTATAGTAATTCTCGTTCTATCGATCATATAAGCATAATATGGCTAATAATATGAGTTAGATTGATAATAATAAGAGTAATAACTACAGTAATTGTCGTTCTATCGATCATATAAGCATAATAAGGCTAATAATATGAGTTAGAGTGATAATACTAAGAGTAGTGAGTATAGTAATTCTCATTCTATCGATCATATAAGCATAATATGGCTAATAATATGAGTTAGATTGATAATAATAAGAGTAATAAGTATAGTAATTGTCGTTCTATCGATAATATAACCATAATATGGCTAATAATATGAGTTAGATTGATAATACTGAGAGGAGAGAGTATAGTAATTCTCGTTCTATCGATCATATAAGCATAATATGGCTAATAATATGAGTTAGATTGATAATAATAAGAGTAATAACTACAGTAATTGTCGTTCTATCGATCATATAAGCATAATAAGGCTAATAATATGAGTTAGAGTGATAATACTAAGAGTAGTGAGTATAGTAATTCTCATTCTATCGATCATATAAGCATAATATGGCTAATAATATGAGTTAGATTGATAATAATAAGTGTAATGAGTATAGTAATTATAGTTCTATCGATCATATCGGCATAATATGGTTAATAATATGAGTTAGATTCATAATAATAAGAGTAATAAGTATAGTAATTGTCGTTCTATCGATCATATAAGCATAATATGGCTAATAATATGAGTTAGATTGTTAATAATAAGAGTAATAAGTATAGTAATTGTCGTTCTTTCGATCATATAAGCATAATATGGCTAATAATATGAGTTAGATTGATAATACTAAGAGTAGTGAGTATAGTAATTCTCATTCTATCGATCATATAAGCATAATATGGCTAATAATATGAGTTAGATTGATAATAATAAGAGTAATAACTACAGTAATTGTCGTTCTATCGATAATAACCTTAATATGGCTAGTAATATGAGTTAGATTGATAATACTAAGAGTAGTGAGTATAGTAATTCTCGTTCTATCGATCATATAAGCATAATATGGCTAATAATATGAGTTAGATTGATATAATAATAAGAGTAATAAGTATAGTAATTGTCGTTCTATCGATAATATAACCATAATATGGCTAATAATATGAGTTAGATTGATAATACTAAGAGTAGAGAGTATAGTAATTCTCGTTCTATCGATCATATAAGCATAATATGGCTAATAATATGAGTTAGATTGATAATAATAAGAGTAATAACTACAGTAATTGTCGTTCTATCGATAATATAAGCATAATATTGCTAATAATATGAGTTAGATTGATAATACTAAGAGTAGCGAGTATAGTAGTTCTCGTTCTATCGATCATATAAGCATAATATGGCTAATAATATGAGTTAGATTGATAATAATAAGAGTAATAACTACAGTAATTGTCGTTCTATCGATCATATAAGCATAGTAAGGCTAATAATATGAGTTAGAGTGATAATACTAAGAGTAGTGAGTATAGTAATTCTCATTCTATCGATCATGTAAGCATAATATGGCTAATAATATGAGTTAGATTGATAATAATAACAGTAATAAGTATAGTAATTGTCGTTCTATCGATAATATAAGCATAATATGGCTAATAATATGAGTTAGATTGATAATACTAAGAGTAGTGAGTATAGTAATTGTCGTTCTATCGATCATATAAGCATAATATGGCTAATAATATGAGTTAGATTGATAATAATAAGAGTAATGAGTATAGTAATTGTAGATCTATCGATCATTTAAGCATAATATGGCTAATAATATGAGTTAGATTGATAATAATAACAGTAATAAGTATAGTAATTGTCGTTCTATCGATAATATAACCATAATATGGCTAATAATATGATTTAGATTGATAATACTAAGAGTAGTGGGTATAGTAATTCTCGTTCTATCGATCATATATGCATAATATGGCTAATAATATGAGTTAGATTGATAATAATAAGAGTAATAACTACAGTAATTGTCGTTCTATCGATCATATAAGCATAATAAGGCTAATAATATGATTTAGAGTGATAATACTAAGAGTAGTGAGTATAGTAATTCTCATTCTATCGATCATATAAGCATAATATGGCTAATAATATGAGTTAGATTGATAATAATAAGAGTAATGAGTATAGTAATTGTCGTTCTATCGATCATTTAAGCATAATATGGGTAATAATATGAGTCAGATTGATAATAATAACAGTAATAAGTATAGTAATTGTCGTTCTATCGATCATATAAGCATAATATGGCTAATAATATGAGTTAGATTGATAATAATAAGAGTAGTGAGTATAGTAATTCTCGTTCTATCGATCATATAAGCATAATATGGCTAATAATATGAGTTAGATTGATAATAATAAGAGTAATAACTACAGTAATTGTCGTTCTATCGATCATATAAGCATAATAAGGCTAATAATATGAGTTAGAGTGATAATACTAAGAGTAGTGAGTATAGTAATTCTCATTCTATCGATCATATAAGCATAATATGGCTAATAATATGAGTTAGATTGATAATAATAAGAGTAATAACTACAGTAATTGTCGTTCTATCGATAATATAACCATAATATGGCTAGTAATATGAGTTAGATTGATAATACTAAGAGTAGTGAGTATAGTAATTCTCGTTCTATCGATCATATAAGCATAATATGGCTAATAATATGAGTTAGATTGATAATAATAAGAGTAATAAGTATAGTAATTGTCGTTCTATCGATAATATAACGATAATATGGCTAATAATATGAGTTAGATTGATAATACTAAGAGTAGAGAGTATAGTAATTCTCGTTCTATCGATCATATAAGCATAATATGGCTAATAATATGAGTTAGATTGATAATAATAAGAGTAATAACTACAGTAATTGTCGTTCTATCGATAATATAAGCATAATATTGCTAATAATATGAGTTAGATTGATATACTAAGAGTAGTGAGTATAGTAGTTCTCGTTCTATCGATCATATAAGCATAATATGGCTAATAATATGAGTTAGATTGATAATAATAAGAGTAATAAGTATAGTAATTGTCGTTCTATCGATCATATAAGCATAATATGGCTAATAATATGAGTTAGATTGATAATACTAAGAGTAGTGAGTATAGTAATTCTCGTTCTATCGATCATTTAAGCATAATATGGGTAATAATATGAGTCAGATTGATAATAATAACAGTAATAAGTATAGTCATTGTCGTTCTATCGATAATATAAGCATAATATTGCTAATAATATGAGTTAGATTGATAATACTAAGAGTAGTGAGTATAGTAGTTCTCGTTCTATCGATCATATAAGCATAATATGGCTAATAATATAAGTTAGATTGATAATAATAAGAGTAGTGAGTATAGTAATTCTCGTTCTATCGATCATATAAGCATAATAAGGCTAATAATATGAGTTAGAGTGATAATACTAAGAGTAGTGAGTATAGTAATTCTCATTCTATCGATCATATAAGCATAATATGGCTAATAATATGAGTTAGATTGATAATAATAAGAGTAATAAGTATAGTAATTGTCGTTCTATCGATCATTTATGCATAATATGGGTAATAATATGAGTCAGATTGATAATAATAACAGTAATAAGTATAGTAATTGTCGTTCTATCGATCATATCGGCATAATATGGTTAATAATATGAGTTAGATTCATAATAATAAGAGTAATAAGTATAGTAATTGTCGTTCTATCGATCATATAAGCATAATATGGCTAATAATATGAGTTAGATTGATAATAATAAGAGTAATAACTACAGTAATTGTCGTTCTATCGATAATATAAGCATAATATTGCTAATAATATGAGTTAGATTGATAATACTAAGAGTAGTGAGTATAGTAGTTCTCGTTCTATCGATCATATAAGCATAATATGGCTAATAATATGAGTTAGATTGATAATAATAAGAGTAATAAGTATAGTAATTGTCGTTCTATCGATCATATAAGCATAATATGGCTAATAATATGAGTTAGATTGATAATACTAAGAGTAGTGAGTATAGTAATTCTCGTTCTAATCGATCATTTAAGCATAATATGGGTAATAATATGAGTGAGATTGATAATAATAACAGTAATAAGTATAGTCATTGTCGTTCTATCGATAATATAAGCATAATATTGCTAATAATATGAGTTAGATTGATAATACTAAGAGTAGTGAGTATAGTAGTTCTCGTTCTATCGATCATATAAGCATAATATGGCTAATAATATGAGTTAGATTGATAATAATAAGAGTAGTGAGTATAGTAATTCTCGTTCTATCGATCATATAAGCATAATATGGCTAATAATATGAGTTAGATTGATAATAATAAGAGTAATAAGTATAGTAATTGTCGTTCTATCGATCATTTAAGCATAATATGGGTAATAATATGAGTCAGATTGATAATAATAACAGTAATAAGTATAGTAATTGTCGTTCTATCGATCATTTAAGCATAATATGGGTAATAATATGAGTCAGATTGATAATAATAACAGTAATAAGTATAGTAATTGTCGTTCTATCGATAATATAAGCATAATATTGCTAATAATATGAGTTAGATTGATAATACTAAGAGTAGTGAGTATAGCAGTTCTCGTTCTATCGATCATATAAGCATAATATGGCTAATAATATGAGTTAGATTGATAATAATAAGAGTAATAAGTATAGTAATTGTCGTTCTATCGATCATAAAAGCATAATATGGCTAATAATATGAGTTAGATTGATAATACTAAGAGTAGTGAGTATAGTAATTCTCGTTCTATCGATCATTTAAGCATAATATGGGTAATAATATGAGTCAGATTGATAATAATAACAGTAATAAGTATAGTAATTGTCGTTCTATCGATAATATAAGCATAATATTGCTAATAATATGAGTTAGATTGATAATACTAAGAGTAGTGAGTATAGTAATTCTCGTTCTATCGATCATTTAAGCATAATATGGGTAATAATATGAGTCAGATTGATAATAATAACAGTAATAAGTATAGTCATTGTCGTTCTATCGATAATATAAGCATAATATTGCTAATAATATGAGTTAGATTGATAATACTAAGAGTAGTGAGTATAGTAGTTCTCGTTCTATCGATCATATAAGCATAATATGGCTAATAATATGAGTTAGATTGATAATAATAAGAGTAGTGAGTATAGTAATTCTCGTTCTATCGATCATATAAGCATAATAAGGCTAATAATATGAGTTAGAGTGATAATACTAAGAGTAGTGAGTATAGTAATTCTCATTCTATCGATCATATAAGCATAATATGGCTAATAATATGAGTTAGATTGATAATAATAAGAGTAATAAGTATAGTAATTGTCGTTCTATCGATCATTTATGCATAATATGGGTAATAATATGAGTTAGATTCATAATAATAAGAGTAATAAGTATAGTAATTGTCGTTCTATCGATCATATAAGCATAATATGGCTAATAATATGAGTTAGATTGATAATAATAAGAGTAATAAGTATAGTAATTGTCGTTCTCTCGATCATATAAGCATAATATGGCTAATAATATGAGTTAGAGTGATAATACTAAGAGTAGTGAGTATAGTAATTCTCATTCTATCGATCATATAAGCATAATATGGCTAATAATATGAGTTAGATTGATAATAATAACAGTAATAAATATAGTAATTGTCGTTCCATCGATAATATAAGCATAATATGGCTAATAATATGAGTTAGATTGATAATACTAAGAGTAGTGAGTATAGCAATTGTCGTTTCTATCGATCATATAAGCATAATGTGGCAAAATAATATGAGTTAGATTGATAATAATAAGAGTAATAAGTATAGTATTTGTCGTTCTATCGATCATGTAAGCATAATATGGCTAATAATACGAGTTAGATTGATAATAATAACAGTAATAAGTATAGTAATTGTCGTTCTATCGATAATATAACCATTAATATGGCTAATAATATGATTTAGATTGATAATACTAAGAGTAGTGAGTATAGTAATTCTCGTTCTATCGATCATATATGCATAATATGGCTAATAATGCGAGTTAGATTGATAATAATAGAGAAATAAGTATAGTAATTGTCGTTCTATCGATCATTCAAGCATAATATGGGTAATAATATGAGTCAGATTGATAATAATAACAGTAATAAGTATAGTAATTGTCGTTCTATTCGATCATATAAGCATAATATGGCTAATAATATGAGTTAGATTGATAATAATAAGAGTAGTGAGTATAGTAATTCTCGTTCTATCGATCATATAAGCATAATATGGCTAATAATATGAGTTAGATTGATAATAATAAGAGTAATAACTACAGTAATTGTCGTTCTATCGATCATATAAGCATAATAAGGCTAATAATATGAGTTAGAGTGATAATACTAAGAGTAGTGAGTATAGTAATTCTCATTCTATCGATCATATAAGCATAATATGGCTAATAATATGAGTTAGATTGATAATAATAAGAGTATTAAGTATAGTAATTGTCGTTCTATCGATTAATATAACCATAATATGGCTAATAATATGAGTTAGATTGATAATACTGAGAGGAGAGAGTATAGTAATTCTCGTTCTATCGATCATATAAGCATAATATGGCTAATAATATGAGTTAGATTGATAATAATAAGAGTAATAACTACAGTAATTGTCGTTCTATCGATCATATAAGCATAATAAGGCTAATAATATGAGTTAGAGTGATAATACTAAGAGTAGTGAGTATAGTAATTCTCATTCTATCGATCATATAAGCATAATATGGCTAATAATATGAGTTAGATTGATAATAATAAGTGTAATGAGTATAGTAATTGTAGTTCTATCGATCATATCGGTATAATATGGTTAATAATATGAGTTAGATTCATAATAATAAGAGTAATAAGTATAGTAATTGTCGTTCTATCGATCATATAAGCATAATATGGCTAATAATATGAGTTAGATTGTTAATAATTAAGAGTAATAAGTATAGTAATTGTCGTTCTTTCGATCATATAAGCATAATATGGCTAATAATATGAGTTAGATTGATAATACTAAGAGTAGTGAGTATAGTAATTCTCATTCTATCGATCATATAAGCATAATATGGCTAATAATATGAGTTAGATTGATAATAATAAGAGTAATAACTACAGTAATTGTCGTTCTATCGATAATATAACCATAATATCGGCTAGTAATATGAGTTAGATTGATAATACTAAGAGTAGTGAGTATAGTAATTCTCGTTCTATCGATCATATAAGCATAATATGGCTAATAATATGAGTTAGATTGATAATAATAAGAGTAATAAGTATAGTAATTGTCGTTCTATCGATAATATAACCATAATATGGCTAATTAATATGAGTTAGATTGATAATACTAAGAGTAGAGAGTATAGTAATTCTCGTTCTATCGATCATATAAGCATAATATGGCTAATAATATGAGTTAGATTGATAATAATAAGAGTAATAACTACAGTAATTGTCGTTCTATCGATAAATATAAGCATAATATTGCTAATAATATGAGTTAGATTGATAATACTAAAGAGTTAGCGAGTATAGTAGTTCTCGTTCTATCGATCATATAAGCATAATATGGCTAATAATATGAGTTAGATTGATAATAATAAGAGTAATAACTACAGTAATTGTCGTTCTATCGATCATATAAGCATAGTAAGGCTAATAATATGAGTTAGAGTGATAATACTAAGAGTAGTGAGTATAGTAATTCTCATTCTATCGATCATGTAAGCATAATATGGCTAATAATATGAGTTAGATTGATAATAATAAACAGTAATAAGTATAGAAATTGTCGTTCTATCGATAATATAAGCATAATATGGCTAATAATATGAGTTAGATTGATAATACTAAGAGTAGGTGAGTATAGTAATTGTCGTTCTATCGATCATATAAGCATAATATGGCTAATAATATGAGTTAGATTGATAATAATAAGAGTAATGAGTATAGTAATTGTAGATCTATCGATCATTTAAGCATAATATGGCTAATAATATGAGTTAGATTGATAATAATAACAGTAATAAGTATAGTAATTGTCGTT
>NW_027474656.1:0-32860 GCF_050947335.1 Megachile rotundata | reverse complement strand
ATAATAATAAGAGTAATAACTACAGTAATTGTCGTTCTATCGATCATATAAGCATAATATGGCTAATAATATGAGTTAGATTGATAATAATAACAGTAATAAGTATAGTAATTGTCGTTCTATCGATAATATAAGCATAATATGGCTAATAATATGAGTTAGATTGATAATAATAAGAGTAATAAGTATAGTATTTGTCGTTCTATCGATCATGTAAGCATAATATGGCTAATAATACGAGTTAGATTGATAATAATAAGAGTAATGAGTATAGTAATTGTAGATCTATCGATCATTTAAGCATAATATGGCTAATAATATGAGTTAGATTGATAATAATAACAGTAATAAGTATAGTAATTGTCGTTCTATCGATAATATAATCATAATATGGCTAATAATATGAGTTAGATTGATAATACTAAGAGTAGTGAGTATAGTAATTCTCGTTCTATCGATCATATAAGCATAATATGGCTAATAATATGAGTTAGATTGATAATAATAAGAGTAATAAGTATAGCATTTGTCGTTCTATCGATCATATAAGCATAGTATGTCTAATAATATGAGTTAGATTGATAATAATAAGAGTAATAAGTATAGTAATTGTCGTTCTATCGATCATTGAAGCATAATATGGGTAATAATATGAGTCAGATTGATAATAATAACAGTAATAAGTATAGTAATTGTCGTTCTATCGATAATATAAGCACAATATGGCTAATAATATGAGTTAGATTGATAATAATAAGAGTAATAAGTATAGTAATTGTCGTTCTATCGATCATATAAGCATAATATGGCTAATAATATGAGTTAGATTGATAATAATAAGAGTAATAAGTATAGTATTTGTCGTTCTATCGATCATGTAAGCATAATATGGCTAATAATACGAGTTAGATTGATAATAATAAGAGTAATGAGTATAGTAATTGTAGATCTATCGATCATTTAAGCATAATATGGCTAATAATATGAGTTAGATTGATAATAATAACAGTAATAAGTATAGTAATTGTCGTTCTATCGATCATATAAGCATAATATGGCTAATAATATGAGTTAGATTGATAATAATAAGAGTAATAAGTATAGTATTTGTCGTTCTATCGATCATATAAGCATAATATGGCTAATAATATGAGTTAGATTGATAATAATAAGAGTAATAAGTATAGTAATTGTCGTTCTATCGATCATATAAGCATAGTAAGGCTAATAATATGAGTTAGAGTGATAATACTAAGAGTAGTGAGTATAGTAATTCTCATTCTATCGATCATATAAGCATAATATGGCTAATAATATGACTTAGACTGATAATAATAAGAGTAATGAGTATAGTAATTGTAGTTCTATCGATCATTTAAGCATAATATGGCTAATAATATGAGTTAGATTGATAATAATAAGAGTAATGAGTATAGTAATTGTAGTTCTATCGATCATATCTGCATAATGTGGTTAATAATATGAGTTAGATTGATAATAATAAGAGTAGTAAGTATAGTAATTGTCGTTCTATCGATCATATAAGCATAATATGGCTAATAATATGAGTTAGATTGATAATACTAAGAGTAGTGAGTATAGTAATTCTCGTTCTATCGATCATATAAGCATAATATGGCTAATAATATGAGTTAGATTGATAATAATAAGAGTAATAACTACAGTAATTGTCGTTCTATCGATCATATAAGCATAGTAAGGCTAATAATATGAGTTAGAGTGATAATACTAAGAGTAGTGAGTATAGTAATTCTCATTCTATCGATCATATAAGCATAATATGGCTAATAATATGACTTAGACTGATAATAATAAGAGTAATGAGTATAGTAATTGTAGTTCTATCGATCATTTAAGCATAATATGGGTAATAATATGAGTCAGATTGATAATAATAACAGTAATAAGTATAGTAATTGTCGTTCTATCGATAATATAAGCACAATATGGCTAATAATATGAGTTAGATTGATAATAATAAGAGTAATAAGTATAGTAATTGTCGTTCTATCGATCATATAAGCATAATATGGCTAATAATATGAGTTAGATTGATAATACTAAGAGTAGTGAGTATAGTAATTCTCGTTCTATCGATCATATAAGCATAATATGGCTAATAATATGAGTTAGATTGATAATAATAAGAGTAATGAGTATAGTAATTGTAGATCTATCGATCATTTAAGCATAATATGGGTAATAATATGAGTCAGATTGATAATAATAACAGTAATAAGTATAGTAATTGTCGTTCTATCGATAATATAAGCACAATATGGCTAATAATATGAGTTAGATTGATAATAATAAGAGTAATAACTACAGTAATTGTCGTTCTATCGATCATATAAGCATAGTAAGGCTAATAATATGACTTAGAGTGATAATACTAAGAGTAGTGAGTATAGTAATTCTCATTCTATCGATCATATAAGCATAATATGGCTAATAATATGACTTAGACTGATAATAATAAGAGTAATGAGTATAGTAATTGTAGTTCTATCGATCATTTAAGCATAATATGGCTAATAATATGAGTTAGATTGATAATAATAACAGTAATAAGTATAGTAATTGTCGTTCTATCGATAATATAATCATAATATGGCTAATAATATGAGTTAGATTGATAATACAAAGAGTAGTGAGTATAGTAATTCTCGTTCTATCGATCATATAAGCATAATATGGCTAATAATATGAGTTAGATTGATAATAATAAGAGTAATAAGTATAGCATTTGTCGTTCTATCGATCATATAAGCATAATATGGCTAATAATATGAGTTAGATTGATAATAATAAGAGTAATAAGTATAGTAATTGTCGTTCTATCGATCATTTAAGCATAATATGGGTAATAATATGAGTCAGATTGATAATAATAACAGTAATAAGTATAGTAATTGTCGTTCTATCGATAATATAAGCACAATATGGCTAATAATATGAGTTAGATTGATAATAATAAGAGTAATAAGTATAGTAATTGTCGTTCTATCGATCATATAAGCATAATATGGCTAATAATATGAGTTAGATTGATAATAATAAGAGTAATAAGTATAGTATTTGTCGTTCTATCGATCATGTAAGCATAATATGGCTAATAATACGAGTTAGATTGATAATAATAAGAGTAATGAGTATAGTAATTGTAGATCTATCGATCATTTAAGCATAATATGGCTAATAATATGAGTTAGATTGATAATAATAACAGTAATAAGTATAGTAATTGTCGTTCTATCGATCATATAAGCATAATATGGCTAATAATATGAGTTAGATTGATAATAATAAGAGTAATAAGTATAGTATTTGTCGTTCTATCGATCATATAAGCATAATATGGCTAATAATATGAGTTAGATTGATAATAATAAGAGTAATAAGTATAGTAATTGTCGTTCTATCGATCATATAAGCATAGTAAGGCTAATAATATGAGTTAGAGTGATAATACTAAGAGTAGTGAGTATAGTAATTCTCATTCTATCGATCATATAAGCATAATATGGCTAATAATATGACTTAGACTGATAATAATAAGAGTAATGAGTATAGTAATTGTAGTTCTATCGATCATTTAAGCATAATATGGCTAATAATATGAGTTAGATTGATAATAATAAGAGTAATGAGTATAGTAATTGTAGTTCTATCGATCATATCTGCATAATGTGGTTAATAATATGAGTTAGATTGATAATAATAAGAGTAGTAAGTATAGTAATTGTCGTTCTATCGATCATATAAGCATAATATGGCTAATAATATGAGATAGATTGATAATACTAAGAGTAGTGAGTATAGTAATTCTCGTTCTATCGATCATATAAGCATAATATGGCTAATAATATGAGATAGATTGATAATAATAAGAGTAATAACTACAGTAATTGTCGTTCTATCGATCATATAAGCATAGTAAGGCTAATAATATGAGTTAGAGTGATAATACTAAGAGTAGTGAGTATAGTAATTCTCATTCTATCGATCATATAAGCATAATATGGCTAATAATATGACTTAGACTGATAATAATAAGAGTAATGAGTATAGTAATTGTAGTTCTATCGATCATTTAAGCATAATATGGGTAATAATATGAGTCAGATTGATAATAATAACAGTAATAAGTATAGTAATTGTCGTTCTATCGATAATATAAGCACAATATGGCTAATAATATGAGTTAGATTGATAATAATAAGAGTAATAAGTATAGTAATTGTCGTTCTATCGATCATATAAGCATAATATGGCTAATAATATGAGTTAGATTGATAATACTAAGAGTAGTGAGTATAGTAATTCTCGTTCTATCGATCATATAAGCATAATATGGCTAATAATATGAGTTAGATTGATAATAATAAGAGTAATGAGTATAGTAATTGTAGATCTATCGATCATTTAAGCATAATATGGCTAATAATATGAGTTAGATTGATAATAATAACAGTAATAAGTATAGTAATTGTAGTTCTATCGATCATTTAAGCATAATATGGGTAATAATATGAGTCAGATTGATAATAATAACAGTAATAAGTATAGTAATTGTCGTTCTATCGATAATATAAGTACAATATGGCTAATAATATGAGTTAGATTGATAATAATAAGAGTAATAACTACAGTAATTGTCGTTCTATCGATCATATAAGCATAGTAAGGCTAATAATATGAGTTAGAGTGATAATACTAAGAGTAGTGAGTATAGTAATTCTCATTCTATCGATCATATAAGCATAATATGGCTAATAATATGACTTAGACTGATAATAATAAGAGTAATGAGTATAGTAATTGTAGTTCTATCGATCATTTAAGCATAATATGGCTAATAATATGAGTTAGATTGATAATAATAAGAGTAATGAGTATAGTAATTGTAGTTCTATCGATCATATCTGCATAATATGGTTAACAATATGAGTTAGATTGATAATAATAAGAGTAGTAAGTATAGTATTTGTCGTTCTATCTATCATATAAGCATAATATGGCTAATAATATGAGTTAGATTGATAATAATAAGAGTAATAAGTATAGTAATTGTCGTTCTATCGATCATTTAAGCATAATATGGGTAATAATATGAGTCAGATTGATAATAATAAGAGTAATAAGTATAGTAATTGTCATTCTATCGATCATTTAAGCATAATATGGGTAATAATATGAGTTAGATTGATAATAATAAGAGTAATAAGTATAGTAATTGTCGTTCTATCGATCATATAAGCATAGTAAGGCTAATAATATGAGTTAGAGTGATAATACTAAGAGTAGTGAGTATAGTAATTCTCATTCTATCGATCATATAAGCATAATATGGCTAATAATATGACTTAGACTGATAATAATAAGAGTAATGAGTATAGTAATTGTAGTTCTATCGATCATTTAAGCATAATATGGCTAATAATATGAGTTAGATTGATAATAATAAGAGTAATGAGTATAGTAATTGTAGTTCTATCGATCATATCTGCATAATGTGGTTAATAATATGAGTTAGATTGATAATAATAAGAGTAGTAAGTATAGTAATTGTCGTTCTATCGATCATATAAGCATAATATGGCTAATAATATGAGTTAGATTGATAATACTAAGAGTAGTGAGTATAGTAATTCTCGTTCTATCGATCATATAAGCATAATATGGCTAATAATATGAGATAGATTGATAATAATAAGAGTAATAACTACAGTAATTGTCGTTCTATCGATCATATAAGCATAGTAAGGCTAATAATATGAGTTAGAGTGATAATACTAAGAGTAGTGAGTATAGTAATTCTCATTCTATCGATCATATAAGCATAATATGGCTAATAATATGACTTAGACTGATAATAATAAGAGTAATGAGTATAGTAATTGTAGTTCTATCGATCATTTAAGCATAATATGGGTAATAATATGAGTCAGATTGATAATAATAACAGTAATAAGTATAGTAATTGTCGTTCTATCGATAATATAAGCACAATATGGCTAATAATATGAGTTAGATTGATAATAATAAGAGTAATAAGTATAGTAATTGTCGTTCTATCGATCATATAAGCATAATATGGCTAATAATATGAGTTAGATTGATAATACTAAGAGTAGTGAGTATAGTAATTCTCGTTCTATCGATCATATAAGCATAATATGGCTAATAATATGAGTTAGATTGATAATAATAAGAGTAATGAGTATAGTAATTGTAGATCTATCGATCATTTAAGCATAATATGGCTAATAATATGAGTTAGATTGATAATAATAACAGTAATAAGTATAGTAATTGTAGTTCTATCGATCATTTAAGCATAATATGGGTAATAATATGAGTCAGATTGATAATAATAACAGTAATAAGTATAGTAATTGTCGTTCTATCGATAATATAAGTACAATATGGCTAATAATATGAGTTAGATTGATAATAATAAGAGTAATAACTACAGTAATTGTCGTTCTATCGATCATATAAGCATAGTAAGGCTAATAATATGAGTTAGAGTGATAATACTAAGAGTAGTGAGTATAGTAATTCTCATTCTATCGATCATATAAGCATAATATGGCTAATAATATGACTTAGACTGATAATAATAAGAGTAATGAGTATAGTAATTGTAGTTCTATCGATCATTTAAGCATAATATGGCTAATAATATGAGTTAGATTGATAATAATAAGAGTAATGAGTATAGTAATTGTAGTTCTATCGATCATATCTGCATAATATGGTTAATAATATGAGTTAGATTGATAATAATAAGAGTAGTAAGTATAGTATTTGTCGTTCTATCGATCATATAAGCATAAAATGGCTAATAATATGAGTTAGATTGATAATAATAAGAGTAATAAGTATAGTAATTGTCGTTCTATCGATCATTTAAGCATAATATGGGTAATAATATGAGTCAGATTGATAATAATAAGAGTAATAAGTATAGTAATTGTCATTCTATCGATCATTTAAGCATAATATGGGTAATAATATGAGTCAGATTGATAATAATAACAGTAATAAGTATAGTAATTGTCGTTCTATCGATAATATAAGCATAATATGGCTAATAATATGAGTTAGATTGATAATAATAAGAGTAATAAGTATAGTAATTGTCGTTCTATCGATAATATAAGCATAATATGGCTAATAATATGAGTTAGATTGATAATACTAAGAGTAGTGAGTATAGTAATTGTCGTTCTATCGATCATATAAGCATAATATGGCAAGTAATATGAGTTAGATTGATAATAATAAGAGTAATAAGTATAGTAATTGTCGTTCTATCGATCATATATGCATAATATGGCTAATAATATGAGTTAGATTGATAATAATAAGAGTAATAACTACAGTAATTGTCGTTCTATCGATCATATAAGCATAGTAAGGCTAATAATATGAGTTAGAGTGATAATACTAAGAGTAGTGAGTATAGTAATTCTCATTCTATCGATCATATAAGCATAATATGGCTAATAATATGACTTAGACTGATAATAATAAGAGTAATGAGTATAGTAATTGTAGTTCTATCGATCATTTAAGCATAATATGGGTAATAATATGAGTCAGATTGATAATAATAACAGTAATAAGTATAGTAATTGTCGTTCTATCGATAATATAAGCACAATATGGCTAATAATATGAGTTAGATTGATAATAATAAGAGTAATAAGTATAGTAATTGTCGTTCTATCGATCATATAAGCATAATATGGCTAATAATATGAGTTAGATTGATAATACTAAGAGTAGTGAGTATAGTAATTCTCGTTCTATCGATCATATAAGCATAATATGGCTAATAATATGAGTTAGATTGATAATACTAAGAGTAGTGAGTATAGTAATTGTCGTTCTATCGATCATATAAGCATAATATGGCTAATAATATGAGTTAGATGGATAATAATAAGAGTAATAAGTATAGTAATTGTCGTTCTATCGATCATTTAAGCATAATATGGCTAATAATATGAGTCAGATGGATAATAATAAGAGTAATAAGTATAGTAATTGTCATTCTATCGATCATTTAAGCATAATATGGGTAATAATATGAGTCAGATTGATAATAATAACAGTAATAAGTATAGTAATTGTCGTTCTATCGATAATATAAGCATAATATGGCTAATAATATGAGTTAGATTGATAATAATAAGAGTAATAAGTATAGTAATTGTCGTTCTATCGATAATATAAGCATAATATGGCTAATAATACGAGTTAGATTGATAATAATAAGAGTAATGAGTATAGTAATTGTAGATCTATCGATCATTTAAGCATAATATGGCTAATAATATGAGTTAGATTGATAATAATAACAGTAATAAGTATAGTAATTGTCGTTCTATCGATAATATAATCATAATATGGCTAATAATATGAGTTAGATTGATAATACTAAGAGTAGTGAGTATAGTAATTCTCGTTCTATCGATCATATAAGCATAATATGGCTAATAATATAAGTTAGATTGATAATAATAAGAGTAATAAGTATAGCATTTGTCGTTCTATCGATCATATAAGCATAATATGGCTAATAATATGAGTTAGATTGATAATAATAAGAGTAATAAGTATAGTAATTGTCGTTCTATCGATCATTTAAGCATAATATGGGTAATAATATGAGTCAGATTGATAATAATAACAGTAATAAGTATAGTAATTGTCGTTCTATCGATAATAAAAGCACAATATGGCTAATAATATGAGTTAGATTGATAATAATAAGAGTAATAAGTATAGTATTTGTCGTTCTATCGATCATATAAGCATAATATGGCTAATAATATGAGTTAGATTGATAATAATAAGAGTAATAAGTATAGTAATTGTCGTTCTATCGATCATTTAAGCATAATATGGGTAATAATATGAGTCAGATTGATAATAATAACAGTAATAAGTATAGTAATTGTCGTTCTATCGATAATATAAGCACAATATGGCTAATAATATGAGTTAGATTGATAATAATAAGAGTAATAAGTATAGTAATTGTCGTTCTATCGATCATATAAGCATAATATGGCTAATAATATGAGTTAGATTGATAATACTAAGAGTAGTGAGTATAGTAATTCTCGTTCTATCGATCATATAAGCATAATATGGCTAATAATATGAGTTAGATTGATAATAATAAGAGTAATGTGTATAGTAATTGTAGATCTATCGATCATTTAAGCATAATATGGCTAATAATATGAGTTAGATTGATAATAATAACAGTAATAAGTATAGTAATTGTCGTTCTATCGATCATTTAAGCATAATATGGGTAATAATATGAGTCAGATTGATAATAATAACAGTAATAAGTATAGTAATTGTCGTTCTGTCGATAATATAAGCATAATATGGCTAATAATATGAGTTAGATTGATAATACTAAGAGTAGTGAGTATAGTAGTTCTCGTTCTATCGATCATATAAGCATAATATGGCTAATAATGTGTGTTAGATTGATAATAATAAGAGTAATAAGTATAGTAATTGTCGTTCTATCGATCATATAAGCATAATATGGCTAATAATATGAGTTAGATTGATAATACTAAGAGTAGTGAGTATAGTAATTCTCGTTCTATCGATCATATAAGCATAATATGGCTAATAATATGAGTTAGATTGATAATAATAAGAGTAATGAGTATAGAAATTGTAGTTCTATCGATCATATAAGCATAATATGGCTAATAATATGAGTTAGATTGATAATAATAAGAGTAATGAGTATAGTAATTGTAGATCTATCGATCATTTAAGCATAATATGGCTATTAATATGAGTTAGATTGATAATAATAACAGTAATAAGTATAGTAATTGTCGTTCTATCGATAATATAACCATAATATGGCTAATAATATGAGTTAGATTGATAATACTAAGAGTAGTGAATATAGTAATTCTCGTTCTATCGATCATATATGCATAATATGGCTAATAATATGAGTTAGATTGATAATAATAAGAGTAATAACTACAGTAATTGTCGTTCTATCGATCATATAAGCATAGTAAGGCTAATAATATGAGTTAGAGTGATAATAGTAAGAGTAGTGAGTATAGTAATTCTCATTCTATCGATCATATAAGCATAATATGGCTAATAATATGACTTAGACTGATAATAATAAGAGCAATGAGTATAGTAATTGTAGTTCTATCGATCATTTAAGCATAATATGGCTAATAATATGAGTTAGATTGATAATAATAAGAGTAATGAGTATAGTAATTGTAGTTCTATCGATCATATCTGCATAATATGGTTAATAATATGGGTTAGATTGATAATAATAAGAGTAGTAAGTATAGTATTTGTCGTTCTATCGATCATATAAGCATAATATGGCTAATAATATGAGTTAGATTGATAATAATAAGAGTAATAAGTATAGTAATTGTCGTTCTATCGATCATTTAAGCATAATATGGGTAATAATATGAGTCAGATTGATAATAATAAGAGTAATAAGTATAGTAATTGTCATTCTATCGATCATTTAAGCATAATATGGGTAATAATATGAGTCAGATTGATAATAATAACAGTAATAAGTATAGTAATTGTCGTTCTATCGATAATATAAGCATAATATGGCTAATAATATGAGTTAGATTGATAATACCAAGAGTAGTGAGTATAGTAATTGTCGTTCTATCGATCATATAAGCATAATATGGCTAATAATATGAGTTAGATTGATAATAATAAGAGTAATAAGTATAGTAATTGTCGTTCTATCGATCATATATGCATAATATGGCTAATAATATGAGTTAGATTGATAATAATAAGAGTAATAACTACAGTAATTGTCGTTCTATCGATCATATAAGCATAGTAAGGCTAATAATATGAGTTAGAGTGATAATACTAAGAGTAGTGAGTATAGTAATTCTCATTCTATCGATCATATAAGCATAATATGGCTAATAATATGACCTAGACTGATAATAATAAGAGTAATGAGTATAGTAATTGTAGTTCTATCGATCATTTAAGCATAATATGGGTAATAATATGAGTCAGATTGATAATAATAACAGTAATAAGTATAGTAATTGTCGTTCTATCGAAAATATAAGCACAATATGGCTAATAATATGAGTCAGATTGATAATAATAACAGTAATAAGTATAGTAATTGTCGTTCTATCGATAATATAAGCATAATATGGCTAATAATATGAGTTAGATTGATAATACCAAGAGTAGTGAGTATAGTAATTGTCGTTCTATCGATCATATAAGCATAATATGGCTAATAATATGAGTTAGATTGATAATACTAAGAGTAGTGAGTATAGTAGTTCTCGTTCTATCGATCATATAAGCATAATATGGCTAATAATATGAGTTAGATTGATAATAATAAGAGTAATAAGTATAGTAATTGTCGTTCTATCGATCATATAAGCATAATATGGCTAATAATATGAGTTAGATTGATAACACTAAGAGTAGTGAGTATAGTAATTCTCGTTCTATCGATCATATAAGCATAATATGGCTAATAATATGAGTAAGATTGATAATAATAAGAGTAATAAGTATAGTAATTGTCGTTCTATCGATAATATAAGCACAATATGGCTAATAATATGAGTTAGATTGATAATAATAAGAGTAATAAGTATAGTAATTGTCGTTCTATCGATCATATAAGCATAATATGGCTAATAATATGAGTTAGATTGATAATACTAAGAGTAGTGAGTATAGTAATTCTCGTTCTATCGATCATATAAGCATAATATGGCTAATAATATGAGTTAGATTGATAATAATAAGAGTAATGTGTATAGTAATTGTAGATCTATCGATCATTTAAGCATAATATGGCTAATAATATGAGTTAGATTGATAGTAATAACAGTAATAAGTATAGTAATTGTCGTTCTATCGATCATTTAAGCATAATATGGGTAATAATATGAGTCAGATTGATAATAATAACAGTAATAAGTATAGTAATTGTCGTTCTGTCGATAATATAAGCATAATATGGCTAATAATATGAGTTAGATTGATAATACTAAGAGTAGTGAGTATAGTAGTTCTCGTTCTATCGATCATATAAGCATAATATGGCTAATAATATGTGTTAGATTGATAATAATAAGAGTAATAAGTATAGTAATTGTCGTTCTATCGATCATATAAGCATAATATGGCTAATAATATGAGTTAGATTGATAATACTAAGAGTAGTGAGTATAGTAATTCTCGTTCTATCGATCATATAAGCATAATATGGCTAATAATATGAGTTAGATTGATAATAATAACAGTAATAAGTATAGTAATTGTCGTTCTATCGATAATATAAGCATAATATGGCTAATAATATGAGTTAGATTGATAATAATAAGAGTAATAAGTATAGTAATTGTCGTTCTATCGATCATATAAGCATAATATGGCTAATAATATGAGTTAGATTGATAATACTAAGAGTAGTGAGTATAGTAATTCTCGTTCTATCGATCATATAAGCATAATATGGCTAATAATATGAGTTAGATTGATAATAATAAGAGTAATGAGTCTAGTAATTGTAGATCTATCGATCATTTAAGCATAATATGGCTAATAATATGAGTTAGATTGATAATAATGACAGTAATAAGTATAGTAATTGTCGTTCTATCGATCATTTAAGCATTATTATTACCCATAAATAATATGAGTCAGATTGATAATAATAACAGTAATAAGTATAGTAATTGTCGTTCTATCGATAATATAAGCATAATATGGCTAATAATATGAGTTAGATTGATAATACTAAGAGTAGTGAGTATAGTAGTTCTCGTTCTATCGATCATACAAGCATAATATGGCTAATAATATGAGTTAGATTGATAATAATAAGAGTAATAAGTATAGTAATTGTCGTTCTATCGATCATATAAGCATAATATGGCTAATAATATGAGTTAGATTGATAATACTAAGAGTAGTGAATATAGTAATTCTCGTTCTATCGATCATATATGCATAATATGGCTAATAATATGAGTTAGATTGATAATAATAAGAGTAATAACTACAGTAATTGTCGTTCTATCGATCATATAAGCATAGTAAGGCTAATAATATGAGTTAGAGTGATAATACTAAGAGTAGTGAGTATAGTAATTCTCATTCTATCGATCATATAAGCATAATATGGCTAATAATATGAGTTAGACTGATAATAATAAGAGTAATGAGTATAGTAATTGTAGTTCTATCGATCATTTAAGCATAATATAGCTAATAATATGAGTTAGATTGACAATAATAAGAGTAATAAGTATAGTGATTGTCGTTCTATCGATAATATAAGCATAATATGGCTAATAATATGAGTTAGATTGATAATACTAAGAGGAGTGAGTATAGTAATTGTCGTTCTATCGATCATATAAGCATAATATGGCTAATAATATGAGTTAGATTGATAATAATAAGAGTAATAAGTATAGTATTTGTCGTTCTATCGATCATATAAGCATAATATGGCTAATAATATGAGTTAGATTGATAATAATAAGAGTAATAAGTATAGTAATTGTCGTTCTATCGATCATATAAGCATAGTAAGGCTAATAATATGAGTTAGAGTGATAATACTAAGAGTAGTGAGTATAGTAATTCTCATTCTATCGATCATATAAGCATAATATGGCTAATAATATGACTTAGACTGATAATAATAAGAGTAATGAGTATAGTAATTGTCGTTCTATCGATAATATAAGCATAATATGGCTAATAATATGAGTTAGATTGATAATAATAAGAGTAGTGAGTATAGTAGTTCTCGTTCTATCGATCATTTAAGCATAATATGGCTAATAATATGAGTTAGATTGATAATAATAAGAGTAATGAGTATAGTAATTGTAGTTCTATTGATCATATCTGCATAATGTGGTTAATAATATGAGTTAGATTGATAATAATAAGAGTAGTAAGTATAGTAATTGTCGTTCTATTCGATCATATAAGCATAATATGGCTAATAATATGAGTTAGATTGATAATACTAAGAGTAGTGAGTATAGTAATTCTCGTTCTATCGATCATATAAGCATAATATGGCTAATAATATGAGTTAGATTGATAATAATAAGAGTAATGAGTATAGAAATTGTAGATCTATCGATCATTTAAGCATAATATGGCTAATAATATGAGTTAGATTGATAATAATAACAGTAATAAGTATAGTAATTGTCGTTCTATCGATAATATAACCATAATATGGCTAATAATATGAGTTAGATTGATAATACTAAGAGTAGTGAATATAGTAATTCTCGTTCTATCGATCATATATGCATAATATGGCTAATAATATGAGTTAGATTGATAATAATAAGAGTAATAACTACAGTAATTGTCGTTCTATCGATCATATAAGCATAGTAAGGCTAATAATATGAGTTAGAGTGATAATACTAAGAGTAGTGAGTATAGTAATTCTCATTCTATCGATCATATAAGCATAATATGGCTAATAATATGACTTAGACTGATAATAATAAGAGTAATGAGTATAGTAATTGTAGTTCTATCGATCATTTAAGCATAATATGGGTAATAATATGAGTCAGATTGATAATAATAACAGTAATAAGTATAGTAATTGTCGTTCTATCGATAATATAAGCACAATATGGCTAATAATATGAGTTAGATTGATAATACTAAGAGTAGTGAATATAGTAATTCTCGTTCTATCGATCATATATGCATAATATGGCTAATAATATGAGTTAGATTGATAATAATAAGAGTAATAACTACAGTAATTGTCGTTCTATCGATCATATAAGCATAGTAAGGCTAATAATATGAGTTAGAGTGATAATACTAAGAGTAGTGAGTATAGTAATTCTCATTCTATCGATCATATAAGCATAATATGGCTAATAATATGACTTAGACTGATAATAATAAGAGCAATGAGTATAGTAATTGTAGTTCTATCGATCATTTAAGCATAATATGGCTAATAATATGAGTTAGATTGATAATAATAAGAGTAATGAGTATAGTAATTGTAGTTCGATCGATCATATCTGCATAATATGGTTAATAATATGGGTTAGATTGATAATAATAAGAGTAGTAAGTATAGTATTTGTCGTTCTATCGATCATATAAGCATAATATGGCTAATAATATGAGTTAGATTGATAATAATAAGAGTAATAAGTATAGTAATTGTCGTTCTATCGATCTTTTAAGCATAATATGGGTAATAATATGAGTCAGATTGATAATAATAAGAGTAATAAGTATAGTAATTGTCATTCTATCGATCATTTAAGCATAATATGGGTAATAATATGAGTCAGATTGATAATAATAACAGTAATAAGTATAGTAATTGTCGTTCTATCGATAATATAAGCATAATATGGCTAATAATATGAGTTAGATTGATAATACTAAGAGTAGTGAGTATAGTAATTGTCGTTCTATCGATCATATAAGCATAATATGGCTAATAATATGAGTTAGATTGATAATAATAAGAGTAATAAGTATAGTAATTGTCGTTCTATCGATCATATATGCATAATATGGCTAATAATATGAGTTAGATTGATAATAATAAGAGTAATAACTACAGTAATTGTCGTTCTATCGATCATATAAGCATAGTAAGGCTAATAATATGAGCTAGAGTGATAATACTAAGAGTAGTGAGTATAGTAATTCTCATTCTATCGATCATATAAGCATAATATGGCTAATAATATGACCTAGACTGATAATAATAAGAGTAATGAGTATAGTAATTGTAGTTCTATCGATCATTTAAGCATAATATGGGTAATAATATGAGTCAGATTGATAATAATAACAGTAATAAGTATAGTAATTGTCGTTCTATCGAAAATATAAGCACAATATGGCTAATAATATGAGTTAGATTGATAATAATAAGGGTAATAAGTATAGTAATTGTCGTTCTATCGATCATATAAGCATAATATGGCTAATAATATGAGTTAGATTGATAATACTAAGAGTAGTGAGTATAGTAATTCTCGTTCTATCGATCATATAAGCATAATATGGCTAATAATATGAGTTAGATTGATAATAATAAGAGTAATGAGTATAGTAATTGTAGATCTATCGATCATTTAAGCATAATATGGCTAATAATATGAGTTAGATTGATAATAATAACAGTAATAAGTATAGTAATTGTCGTTCTATCGATCATTTAAGCATAATATGGGTAATAATATGAGTCAGATCGATAATAATAACAGTAATAAGTATAGTAATTGTCGTTCTATCGATAATATAAGCATAATATGGCTAATAATATGAGTTAGATTGATAATACTAAGAGTAGTGAGTATAGTAGTTCTCGTTCTATCGATCATATAAGCATAATATGGCTAATAATATGAGTTAGATTGATAATAATAAGAGTAATAAGTATAGTAATTGTCGTTCTATCGATCATATAAGCATAATATGGCTAATAATATGAGTTAGATTGATAACACTAAGAGTAGTGAGTATAGTAATTCTCGTTCTATCGATCATATAAGCATAATATGGCTAATAATATGAGTTAGATTGATAATAATAAGAGTAATGAGTATAGTAATTGTAGATCTATCGATCATTTAAGCATAATATGGCTAATAATATGAGTTAGATTGATAATAATAACAGTAATAAGTATAGTAATTGTCGTTCTATCGATCATTTAAGCATAATATGGGTAATAATATGAGTCAGCTTGATAATAATAACAGTAATAAGTATAGTAATTGTCGTTCTATCAATCATATAAGCATAATATGGCTAATAATATGAGTTAGATTGATAACACTAAGAGTAGTGAGTATAGTAATTCTCGTTCTATCGATCATATAAGCATAATATGGCTAATAATATGAGTTAGATTGATAATAATAAGAGTAATGAGTATAGAAATTGTAGTTCTATCGATCATATAAGCATAATATGGCTAATAATATGAGTTAGATTGATAATAATAAGAGTAATAAGTATAGTAATTGTCGTTCTATCGATCATTTAAGCATAATATGGGTAATAATATGAGTCAGATTGATAATAATAACAGTAATAAGTATAGTAATTGTCGTTCTATCGATAATATAAGCATAATATGGCTAATAATATGAGTTAGATTGATAATACTAAGAGTAGTGAGTATAGTAGTTCTCGTTCTATCGATCATATAAGCATAATATGGCTAATAATATGAGTTAGATTGATAATAATAAGAGTAATAAGTATAGTAATTGTCGTTCTATCGATCATATAAGCATAATATGGCTAATAATATGAGTTAGATTGATAACACTAAGAGTAGTGAGTATAGTAATTCTCGTTCTATCGATCATATAAGCATAATATGGCTAATAATATGAGTAAGATTGATAATAATAAGAGTAATAAGTATAGTAATTGTCGTTCTATCGATAATATAAGCACAATATGGCTAATAATATGAGTTAGATTGATAATAATAAGAGTAATAAGTATAGTAATTGTCGTTCTATCGATCATATAAGCATAATATGGCTAATAATATGAGTTAGATTGATAATACTAAGAGTAGTGAGTATAGTAATTCTCGTTCTATCGATCATATAAGCATAATATGGCTAATAATATGAGTTAGATTGATAATAATAAGAGTAATGTGTATAGTAATTGTAGATCTATCGATCATTTAAGCATAATATGGCTAATAATATGAGTTAGATTGATAGTAATAACAGTAATAAGTATAGTAATTGTCGTTCTATCGATCATTTAAGCATAATATGGGTAATAATATGAGTCAGATTGATAATAATAACAGTAATAAGTATAGTAATTGTCGTTCTGTCGATAATATAAGCATAATATGGCTAATAATATGAGTTAGATTGATAATACTAAGAGTAGTGAGTATAGTAGTTCTCGTTCTATCGATCATATAAGCATAATATGGCTAATAATATGTGTTAGATTGATAATAATAAGAGTAATAAGTATAGTAATTGTCGTTCTATCGATCATATAAGCATAATATGGCTAATAATATGAGTTAGATTGATAATACTAAGAGTAGTGAGTATAGTAATTCTCGTTCTATCGATCATATAAGCATAATATGGCTAATAATATGAGTTAGATTGATAATAATAACAGTAATAAGTATAGTAATTGTCGTTCTATCGATAATATAAGCATAATATGGCTAATAATATGAGTTAGATTGATAATAATAAGAGTAATAAGTATAGTAATTGTCGTTCTATCGATCATATAAGCATAATATGGCTAATAATATGAGTTAGATTGATAATACTAAGAGTAGTGAGTATAGTAATTCTCGTTCTATCGATCATATAAGCATAATATGGCTAATAATATGAGTTAGATTGATAATAATAAGAGTAATGAGTATAGTAATTGTAGATCTATCGATCATTTAAGCATAATATGGCTAATAATATGAGTTAGATTGATAATAATGACACTAATAAGTATAGTAATTGTCGTTCTATCGATCATTTAAGCATTATTATTACCCATAAATAATATGAGTCAGATTGATAATAATAACAGTAATAAGTATAGTAATTGTCGTTCTATCGATAATATAAGCATAATATGGCTAATAATATGAGTTAGATTGATAATACTAAGAGTAGTGAGTATAGTAGTTCTCGTTCTATCGATCATACAAGCATAATATGGCTAATAATATGAGTTAGATTGATAATAATAAGAGTAATAAGTATAGTAATTGTCGTTCTATCGATCATATAAGCATAATATGGCTAATAATATGAGTTAGATTGATAATACTAAGAGTAGTGAATATAGTAATTCTCGTTCTATCGATCATATATGCATAATATGGCTAATAATATGAGTTAGATTGATAATAATAAGAGTAATAACTACAGTAATTGTCGTTCTATCGATCATATAAGCATAGTAAGGCTAATAATATGAGTTAGAGTGATAATACTAAGAGTAGTGAGTATAGTAATTCTCATTCTATCGATCATATAAGCATAATATGGCTAATAATATGAGTTAGACTGATAATAATAAGAGTAATGAGTATAGTAATTGTAGTTCTATCGATCATTTAAGCATAATATAGCTAATAATATGAGTTAGATTGACAATAATAAGAGTAATAAGTATAGTGATTGTCGTTCTATCGATAATATAAGCATAATATGGCTAATAATATGAGTTAGATTGATAATACTAAGAGGAGTGAGTATAGTAATTGTCGTTCTATCGATCATATAAGCATAATATGGCTAATAATATGAGTTAGATTGATAATAATAAGAGTAATAAGTATAGTATTTGTCGTTCTATCGATCATATAAGCATAATATGGCTAATAATATGAGTTAGATTGATAATAATAAGAGTAATAAGTATAGTAATTGTCGTTCTATCGATCATATAAGCATAGTAAGGCTAATAATATGAGTTAGAGTGATAATACTAAGAGTAGTGAGTATAGTAATTCTCATTCTATCGATCATATAAGCATAATATGGCTAATAATATGAGTTAGATTGATAATAATAAGAGTAATGAGTATAGTAATTGTAGATCTATCGATCATTTAAGCATAATATGGCTAATAATATGAGTTAGATTGATAATAATAACAGTAATAAGTATAGTAATTGTCGTTCTATCGATAATATAATCATAATATGGCTAATAATATGAGTTAGATTGATAATACTAAGAGTAGTGAGTATAGTAATTCTCGTTCTATCGATCATATATGCATAATATGGCTAATAATATGAGTTAGATTGATAATAATAAGAGTAATAACTACAGTAATTGTCGTTCTATCGATCATATAAGCATAGTAAGGCTAATAATATGAGTTAGAGTGATAATACTAAGAGTAGTGAGTATAGTAATTCTCATTCTATCGATCATATAAGCATAATATGGCTAATAATATGACTTAGACTGATAATAATAAGAGTAATGAGTATAGTAATTGTAGTTCTATCGATCATTTAAGCATAATATGGCTAATAATATGAGTTAGATTGATAATAATAAGAGTAATGAGTATAGTAATTGTAGTTCTATCGATCATATCTGCATAATATGGTTAATAATATGAGTTAGATTGATAATAATAAGAGTAATAAGTATAGTAATTGTCATTCTATCGATCATTTAAGCATAATATGGGTAATAATATGAGTCAGATTGATAATAATAACAGTAATAAGTATAGTAATTGTCGTTCTATCGATAATATAAGCATAATATGGCTAATAATATGAGTTAGATTGATAATAATAAGAGTAATAAGTATAGTAATTGTCGTTCTATCGATAATATAAGCATAATATGGCTAATAATATGAGTTAGATTGATAATACTAAGAGTAGTGAGTATAGTAATTGTCGTTCTATCGATCATATAAGCATAATATGGCTAATAATATGAGTTAGATTGATAATAATAAGAGTAATAAGTATAGTAATTGTCGTTCTATCGATCATATAAGCATAATATGGCTAATAATATGAGTTAGATTGATAATAATAACAGTAATAAGTATAGTAATTGTCGATCTATCGATAATATAAGCATAATATGGCTAATAATATGAGTTAGAATGATAATAATAAGAGTAATAAGTATAGTATTTGTCGTTCTATCGATCATGTAAGCATAATATGGCGAATAATACGAGTTAGATTGATAATAATAAGAGTAATGAGTATAGTAATTGTAGATCTATCGATCATTTAAGCATAATATGGCTAATAATATGAGTTAGATTGATAATAATAACAGTAATAAGTATAGTAATTGTCGTTCTATCGATAATATAATCATAATATGGTTAATAATATGAGTTAGATTGATAATAATAAGAGTAATAAGTATAGTAATTGTCATTCTATCGATCATTTAAGCATAATATGGGTAATAATATGAGTCAGATTGATAATAATAACAGTAATAAGTATAGTAATTGTCGTTCTATCGATCATATAAGCATAATATGGCTAATAATATGAGTTAGATTGATAATAATAACAGTAATAAGTATAGTAATTGTCGTTCTATCGATAATATAAGCATAATATGGCTAATAATATGAGTTAGATTGATAATAATAAGAGTAGTGAGTATAGTAGTTCTCGTTCTATCGATCATTTAAGCATAATATGGCTAATAATATGAGTTAGATTGATAATAATAAGAGTAATGAGTATAGAAATTGTAGTTCTATCGATCATATAAGCATAATATGGCTAATAATATGAGTTAGATTGATAATAATAAGAGTAATGAGTATAGTAATTGTAGATCTATCGATCATTTAAGCATAATATGGCTATTAATATGAGTTAGATTGATAATAATAACAGTAATAAGTATAGTAATTGTCGTTCTATCGATAATATAACCATAATATGGCTAATAATATGAGTTAGATTGATAATACTAAGAGTAGTGAATATAGTAATTCTCGTTCTATCGATCATATATGCATAATATGGCTAATAATATGAGTTAGATTGATAATAATAAGAGTAATAACTACAGTAATTGTCGTTCTATCGATCATATAAGCATAGTAAGGCTAATAATATGAGTTAGAGTGATAATACTAAGAGTAGTGAGTATAGTAATTCTCATTCTATCGATCATATAAGCATAATATGGCTAATAATATGACTTAGACTGATAATAATAAGAGCAATGAGTATAGTAATTGTAGTTCTATCGATCATTTAAGCATAATATGGGTAATAATATGAGTCAGATTGATAATAATAAGAGTAATAAGTATAGTAATTGTCATTCTATCGATCATTTAAGCATAATATGGGTAATAATATGAGTCAGATTGATAATAATAACAGTAATAAGTATAGTAATTGTCGTTCTATCGATCATATAAGCATAATATGGCTAATAATATGAGTTAGATTGATAATACTAAGAGTAGTGAGTATAGTAATTGTCGTTCTATCGATCATATAAGCATAATATGGCTAATAATATGAGTTAGATTGATAATAATAAGAGTAATGAGTATAGTAATTGTAGATCTATCGATCATTTAAGCATAATATGGCTAATAATATGAGTTAGATTGATAATAATAACAGTAATAAGTATAGTAATTGTCGTTCTATCGATAATATAATCATAATATGGCTAATAATATGAGTTAGATTGATAATACTAAGAGTAGTGAGTATAGTAATTCTCGTTCTATCGATCATATATGCATAATATGGCTAATAATATGAGTTAGATTGATAATAATAAGAGTAATAACTACAGTAATTGTCGTTCTATCGATCATATAAGCATAGTAAGGCTAATAATATGAGTTAGAGTGATAATACTAAGAGTAGTGAGTATAGTAATTCTCATTCTATCGATCATATAAGCATAATATGGCTAATAATATGACTTAGACTGATAATAATAAGAGTAATGAGTATAGTAATTGTAGTTCTATCGATCATTTAAGCATAATATGGCTAATAATATGAGTTAGATTGATAATAATAAGAGTAATGAGTATAGTAATTGTAGTTCTATCGATCATATCTGCATAATATGGTTAATAATATGAGTTAGATTGATAATAATAAGAGTAATAAGTATAGTAATTGTCATTCTATCGATCATTTAAGCATAATATGGGTAATAATATGAGTCAGATTGATAATAATAACAGTAATAAGTATAGTAATTGTCGTTCTATCGATAATATAAGCATAATATGGCTAATAATATGAGTTAGATTGATAATAATAAGAGTAATAAGTATAGTAATTGTCGTTCTATCGATAATATAAGCATAATATGGCTAATAATATGAGTTAGATTGATAATACTAAGAGTAGTGAGTATAGTAATTGTCGTTCTATCGATCATATAAGCATAATATGGCTAATAATATGAGTTAGATTGATAATAATAAGAGTAATAAGTATAGTAATTGTCGTTCTATCGATCATATAAGCATAATATGGCTAATAATATGAGTTAGATTGATAATAATAACAGTAATAAGTATAGTAATTGTCGATCTATCGATAATATAAGCATAATATGGCTAATAATATGAGTTAGAATGATAATAATAAGAGTAATAAGTATAGTATTTGTCGTTCTATCGATCATGTAAGCATAATATGGCGAATAATACGAGTTAGATTGATAATAATAAGAGTAATGAGTATAGTAATTGTAGATCTATCGATCATTTAAGCATAATATGGCTAATAATATGAGTTAGATTGATAATAATAACAGTAATAAGTATAGTAATTGTCGTTCTATCGATAATATAATCATAATATGGCTAATAATATGAGTTAGATTGATAATACTAAGAGTAGTGAGTATAGTAATTCTCGTTCTATCGATCATATAAGCATAATATGGCTAATAATATGAGTTAGATTGATAATAATAAGAGTAATAAGTATAGCATTTGTCGTTCTATCGATCATATAAGCATAATATGGCTAATAATATGAGTTAGATTGATAATAATAAGAGTAATAAGTATAGCAATTGTCGTTCTATCGATCATTTAAGCATAATATGGGTAATAATATGAGTCAGATTGATAATAATAAGAGTAATGAGTATAGTAATTGTAGATCTATCGATCATTTAAGCATAATATGGCTAATAATATGAGTTAGATTGATAATAATAACAGTAATAAGTATAGTAATTGTCGTTCTATCGATAATATAATCATAATATGGCTAATAATATGAGTTAGATTGATAATACTAAGAGTAGTGAGTATAGTAATTCTCGTTCTATCGATCATATATGCATAATATGGCTAATAATATGAGTTAGATTGATAATAATAAGAGTAATAACTACAGTAATTGTCGTTCTATCGATCATATAAGCATAGTAAGGCTAATAATATGAGTTAGAGTGATAATACTAAGAGTAGTGAGTATAGTAATTCTCATTCTATCGATCATATAAGCATAATATGGCTAATAATATGACTTAGACTGATAATAATAAGAGTAATGAGTATAGTAATTGTAGTTCTATCGATCATTTAAGCATAATATGGCTAATAATATGAGTTAGATTGATAATAATAAGAGTAATGAGTATAGTAATTGTAGTTCTATCGATCATATCTGCATAATATGGTTAATAATATGAGTTAGATTGATAATAATAAGAGTAGTAAGTATAGTATTTGTCGTTCTATCGATCATATAAGCATAATATGGCTAATAATATGAGTTAGATTGATAATAATAAGAGTAATAAGTATAGTAATTGTCGTTCTATCGATCATTTAAGCATAATATGGGTAATAATATGAGTCAGATTGATAATAATAAGAGTAATAAGTATAGTAATTGTCATTCTATCGATCATTTAAGCATAATATGGGTAATAATATGAGTCAGATTGATAATAATAACAGTAATAAGTATAGTAATTGTCGTTCTATCGATAATATAAGCATAATATGGCTAATAATATGAGTTAGATTGATAATAATAAGAGTAATAAGTATAGTAATTGTCGTTCTATCGATAATATAAGCATAATATGGCTAATAATATGAGTTAGATTGATAATACTAAGAGTAGTGAGTATAGTAATTGTCGTTCTATCGATCATATAAGCATAATATGGCTAATAATATGAGTTAGATTGATAATAATAAGAGTAATAAGTATAGTAATTGTCGTTCTATCGATCATATAAGCATAATATGGCTAATAATATGAGTTAGATTGATAATAATAACAGTAATAAGTATAGTAATTGTCGATCTATCGATAATATAAGCATAATATGGCTAATAATATGAGTTAGATTGATAATAATAAGAGTAATAAGTATAGTATTTGTCGTTCTATCGATCATGTAAGCATAATATGGCGAATAATACGAGTTAGATTGATAATAATAAGAGTAATGAGTATAGTAATTGTAGATCTATCGATCATTTAAGCATAATATGGCTAATAATATGAGTTAGATTGATAATAATAACAGTAATAAGTATAGTAATTGTCGTTCTATCGATAATATAATCATAATATGGCTAATAATATGAGTTAGATTGATAATACTAAGAGTAGTGAGTATAGTAATTCTCGTTCTATCGATCATATAAGCATAATATGGCTAATAATATGAGTTAGATTGATAATAATAAGAGTAATAAGTATAGCATTTGTCGTTCTATCGATCATATAAGCATAATATGGCTAATAATATGAGTTAGATTGATAATAATAAGAGTAATAAGTATAGTAATTGTCGTTCTATCGATCATTTAAGCATAATATGGGTAATAATATGAGTCAGATTGATAATAATAAGAGTAATGAGTATAGTAATTGTAGATCTATCGATCATTTAAGCATAATATGGCTAATAATATGAGTTAGATTGATAATAATAACAGTAATAAGTATAGTAATTGTCGTTCTATCGATAATATAATCATAATATGGCTAATAATATGAGTTAGATTGATAATACTAAGAGTAGTGAGTATAGTAATTCTCGTTCTATCGATCATATATGCATAATATGGCTAATAATATGAGTTAGATTGATAATAATAAGAGTAATAACTACAGTAATTGTCGTTCTATCGATCATATAAGCATAGTAAGGCTAATAATATGAGTTAGAGTGATAATACTAAGAGTAGTGAGTATAGTAATTCTCATTCTATCGATCATATAAGCATAATATGGCTAATAATATGACTTAGACTGATAATAATAAGAGTAATGAGTATAGTAATTGTAGTTCTATCGATCATTTAAGCATAATATGGCTAATAATATGAGTTAGATTGATAATAATAAGAGTAATGAGTATAGTAATTGTAGTTCTATCGATCATATCTGCATAATATGGTTAATAATATGAGTTAGATTGATAATAATAAGAGTAGTAAGTATAGTATTTGTCGTTCTATCGATCATATAAGCATAATATGGCTAATAATATGAGTTAGATTGATAATAATAAGAGTAATAAGTATAGTAATTGTCGTTCTATCGATCATTTAAGCATAATATGGGTAATAATATGAGTCAGATTGATAATAATAAGAGTAATAAGTATAGTAATTGTCATTCTATCGATCATTTAAGCATAATATGGGTAATAATATGAGTCAGATTGATAATAATAACAGTAATAAGTATAGTAATTGTCGTTCTATCGATAATATAAGCATAATATGGCTAATAATATGAGTTAGATTGATAATAATAAGAGTAATAAGTATAGTAATTGTCGTTCTATCGATAATATAAGCATAATATGGCTAATAATATAAGTTAGATTGATAATACTAAGAGTAGTGAGTATAGTAATTGTCGTTCTATCGATCATATAAGCATAATATGGCTAATAATATGAGTTAGATTGATAATAATAAGAGTAATAAGTATAGTAATTGTCGTTCTATCGATCATATAAGCATAATATGGCTAATAATATGAGTTAGATTGATAATAATAACAGTAATAAGTATAGTAATTGTCGATCTATCGATAATATAAGCATAATATGGCTAATAATATGAGTTAGATTGATAATAATAAGAGTAATAAGTATAGTATTTGTCGTTCTATCGATCATGTAAGCATAATATGGCGAATAATACGAGTTAGATTGATAATAATAAGAGTAATGAGTATAGTAATTGTAGATCTATCGATCATTTAAGCATAATATGGCTAATAATATGAGTTAGATTGATAATAATAACAGTAATAAGTATAGTAATTGTCGTTCTATCGATAATATAATCATAATATGGCTAATAATATGAGTTAGATTGATAATACTAAGAGTAGTGAGTATAGTAATTCTCGTTCTATCGATCATATAAGCATAATATGGCTAATAATATGAGTTAGATTGATAATAATAAGAGTAATAAGTATAGCATTTGTCGTTCTATCGATCATATAAGCATAATATGGCTAATAATATGAGTTAGATTGATAATAATAAGAGTAATAAGTATAGTAATTGTCGTTCTATCGATCATTTAAGCATAATATGGGTAATAATATGAGTCAGATTGATAATAATAACAGTAATAAGTATAGTAATTGTCGTTCTATCGATAATATAAGCACAATATGGCTAATAATATGAGATAGATTGATAATAATGAGAGTAATAAGTATAGTAATTGTCGTTCTATCGATCATATAAGCATAATATGGCTAATAATATGAGTTAGATTGATAATAATAAGAGTAATAAGTATAGTATTTGTCGTTCTATCGATCATGTAAGCATAATATGGCTAATAATACGAGTTAGATTGATAATAATAAGAGTAATGTGTATAGTAATTGTAGATCTATCGATCATTTAAGCATAATATGGCTAATAATATGAGTTAGATTGATAATAATAACAGTAATAAGTATAGTAATTGTCGTTCTATCGATCATATAAGCATAATATGGCTAATAATATGAGTTAGATTGATAATAATAAGAGTAATAAGTATAGTATTTGTCGTTCTATCGATCATATAAGCATAATATGGCTAATAATATGAGTTAGATTGATAATAATAAGAGTAATAAGTATAGTAATTGTCGTTCTATCGATCATATAAGCATAGTAAGGCTAATAATATGAGTTAGAGTGATAATACTAACAGTAGTGAGTATAGTAATTCTCATTCTATCGGTCATATAAGCATAATATGGCTAATAATATGACTTAGACTGATAATAATAAGAGTAATGAGTATAGTAATTGTAGTTCTATCGATCATTTAAGCATAATATGGCTAATAATATGAGTTAGATTGATAATAATAAGAGTAATGAGTATAGTAATTGTAGTTCTATCGATCATATCTGCATAATGTGGTTAATAATATGAGTTAGATTGATAATAATAAGAGTAGTAAGTATAGTAATTGTCGTTCTATCGATCATATAAGCATAATATGGCTAATAATATGAGTAAGATTGATAATACTAAGAGTAGTGAGTATAGTAATTCTCGTTCTATCGATCATATAAGCATAATATGGCTAATAATATGAGTTAGATTGATAATAATAAGAGTAATGAGTATAGTAATTGTAGATCTATCGATCATTTAAGCATAATATGGCTAATAATATGAGTTAGATTGATAATAATAACAGTAATAAGTATAGTAATTGTCGTTCTATCGATAATATAATCATAATATGGCTAATAATATGAGTTAGATTGATAATACTAAGAGTAGTGAGTATAGTAATTCTCGTTCTATCGATCATATATGCATAATATGGCTAATAATATGAGTTAGATTGATAATAATAAGAGTAATAACTACAGTAATTGTCGTTCTATCGATCATATAAGCATAGTAAGGCTAATAATATGAGTTAGAGTGATAATACTAAGAGTAGTGAGTATAGTAATTCTCATTCTATCGATCATATAAGCATAATATGGCTAATAATATGAGTTAGATTGATAATAATAAGAGTAATGAGTATAGTAATTGTCGTTCTATCGATCATATAAGCATAATATGGCTAATAATATGAGTTAGATTGATAATAATAACAGTAATAAGTATAGTAATTGTCGATCTATCGATAATATAAGCATAATATGGCTAATAATATGAGTTAGATTGATAATAATAAGAGTAATAAGTATAGTATTTGTCGTTCTATCGATCATGTAAGCATAATATGGCGAATAATACGAGTTAGATTGATAATAATAAGAGTAATGAGTATAGTAATTGTAGATCTATCGATCATTTAAGCATAATATGGCTAATAATATGAGTTAGATTGATAATAATAACAGTAATAAGTATAGTAATTGTCGTTCTATCGATAATATAATCATAATATGGCTAATAATATGAGTTAGATTGATAATACTAAGAGTAGTGAGTATAGTAATTCTCGTTCTATCGATCATATAAGCATAATATGGCTAATAATATGAGTTAGATTGATAATAATAAGAGTAATAAGTATAGCATTTGTCGTTCTATCGATCATATAAGCATAATATGGCTAATAATATGAGTTAGATTGATAATAATAAGAGTAATAAGTATAGTAATTGTCGTTCTATCGATCATTTAAGCATAATATGGGTAATAATATGAGTCAGATTGATAATAATAAGAGTAATGAGTATAGTAATTGTAGATCTATCGATCATTTAAGCATAATATGGCTAATAATATGAGTTAGATTGATAATAATAACAGTAATAAGTATAGTAATTGTCGTTCTATCGATAATATAATCATAATATGGCTAATAATATGAGTTAGATTGATAATACTAAGAGTAGTGAGTATAGTAATTCTCGTTCTATCGATCATATATGCATAATATGGCTAATAATATGAGTTAGATTGATAATAATAAGAGTAATAACTACAGTAATTGTCGTTCTATCGATCATATAAGCATAGTAAGGCTAATAATATGAGTTAGAGTGATAATACTAAGAGTAGTGAGTATAGTAATTCTCATTCTATCGATCATATAAGCATAATATGGCTAATAATATGACTTAGACTGATAATAATAAGAGTAATGAGTATAGTAATTGTAGTTCTATCGATCATTTAAGCATAATATGGCTAATAATATGAGTTAGATTGATAATAATAAGAGTAATGAGTATAGTAATTGTAGTTCTATCGATCATATCTGCATAATATGGTTAATAATATGAGTTAGATTGATAATAATAAGAGTAGTAAGTATAGTATTTGTCGTTCTATCGATCATATAAGCATAATATGGCTAATAATATGAGTTAGATTGATAATAATAAGAGTAATAAGTATAGTAATTGTCGTTCTATCGATCATTTAAGCATAATATGGGTAATAATATGAGTCAGATTGATAATAATAAGAGTAATAAGTATAGTAATTGTCATTCTATCGATCATTTAAGCATAATATGGGTAATAATATGAGTCAGATTGATAATAATAACAGTAATAAGTATAGTAATTGTCGTTCTATCGATAATATAAGCATAATATGGCTAATAATATGAGTTAGATTGATAATAATAAGAGTAATAAGTATAGTAATTGTCGTTCTATCGATAATATAAGCATAATATGGCTAATAATATGAGTTAGATTGATAATACTAAGAGTAGTGAGTATAGTAATTGTCGTTCTATCGATCATATAAGCATAATATGGCTAATAATATGAGTTAGATTGATAATAATAAGAGTAATAAGTATAGTAATTGTCGTTCTATCGATCATATAAGCATAATATGGCTAATAATATGAGTTAGATTGATAATAATAACAGTAATAAGTATAGTAATTGTCGATCTATCGATAATATAAGCATAATATGGCTAATAATATGAGTTAGATTGATAATAATAAGAGTAATAAGTATAGTATTTGTCGTTCTATCGATCATGTAAGCATAATATGGCGAATAATACGAGTTAGATTGATAATAATAAGAGTAATGAGTATAGTAATTGTAGATCTATCGATCATTTAAGCATAATATGGCTAATAATATGAGTTAGATTGATAATAATAACAGTAATAAGTATAGTAATTGTCGTTCTATCGATAATATAATCATAATATGGCTAATAATATGAGTTAGATTGATAATACTAAGAGTAGTGAGTATAGTAATTCTCGTTCTATCGATCATATAAGCATAATATGGCTAATAATATGAGTTAGATTGATAATAATAAGAGTAATAAGTATAGCATTTGTCGTTCTATCGATCATATAAGCATAATATGGCTAATAATATGAGTTAGATTGATAATAATAAGAGTAATAAGTATAGTAATTGTCGTTCTATCGATCATTTAAGCATAATATGGGTAATAATATGAGTCAGATTGATAATAATAACAGTAATAAGTATAGTAATTGTCGTTCTATCGATAATATAAGCACAATATGGCTAATAATATGAGATAGATTGATAATAATGAGAGTAATAAGTATAGTAATTGTCGTTCTATCGATCATATAAGCATAATATGGCTAATAATATGAGTTAGATTGATAATAATAAGAGTAATAAGTATAGTATTTGTCGTTCTATCGATCATGTAAGCATAATATGGCTAATAATACGAGTTAGATTGATAATAATAAGAGTAATGTGTATAGTAATTGTAGATCTATCGATCATTTAAGCATAATATGGCTAATAATATGAGTTAGATTGATAATAATAACAGTAATAAGTATAGTAATTGTCGTTCTATCGATCATATAAGCATAATATGGCTAATAATATGAGTTAGATTGATAATAATAAGAGTAATAAGTATAGTATTTGTCGTTCTATCGATCATATAAGCATAATATGGCTAATAATATGAGTTAGATTGATAATAATAAGAGTAATAAGTATAGTAATTGTCGTTCTATCGATCATATAAGCATAGTAAGGCTAATAATATGAGTTAGAGTGATAATACTAACAGTAGTGAGTATAGTAATTCTCATTCTATCGGTCATATAAGCATAATATGGCTAATAATATGACTTAGACTGATAATAATAAGAGTAATGAGTATAGTAATTGTAGTTCTATCGATCATTTAAGCATAATATGGCTAATAATATGAGTTAGATTGATAATAATAAGAGTAATGAGTATAGTAATTGTAGTTCTATCGATCATATCTGCATAATGTGGTTAATAATATGAGTTAGATTGATAATAATAAGAGTAGTAAGTATAGTAATTGTCGTTCTATCGATCATATAAGCATAATATGGCTAATAATATGAGTAAGATTGATAATACTAAGAGTAGTGAGTATAGTAATTCTCGTTCTATCGATCATATAAGCATAATATGGCTAATAATATGAGTTAGATTGATAATAATAAGAGTAATGAGTATAGTAATTGTAGATCTATCGATCATTTAAGCATAATATGGCTAATAATATGAGTTAGATTGATAATAATAACAGTAATAAGTATAGTAATTGTCGTTCTATCGATAATATAATCATAATATGGCTAATAATATGAGTTAGATTGATAATACTAAGAGTAGTGAGTATAGTAATTCTCGTTCTATCGATCATATATGCATAATATGGCTAATAATATGAGTTAGATTGATAATAATAAGAGTAATAACTACAGTAATTGTCGTTCTATCGATCATATAAGCATAGTAAGGCTAATAATATGAGTTAGAGTGATAATACTAAGAGTAGTGAGTATAGTAATTCTCATTCTATCGATCATATAAGCATAATATGGCTAATAATATGACTTAGACTGATAATAATAAGAGTAATGAGTATAGTAATTGTAGTTCTATCGATCATTTAAGCATAATATGGCTAATAATATGAGTTAGATTGATAATAATAAGAGTAATGAGTATAGTAATTGTAGTTCTATCGATCATATCTGCATAATATGGTTAATAATATGAGTTAGATTGATAATAATAAGAGTAGTAAGTATAGTATTTGTCGTTCTATCGATCATATAAGCATAATATGGCTAATAATATGAGTTAGATTGATAATAATAAGAGTAATAAGTATAGTAATTGTCGTTCTATCGATCATTTAAGCATAATATGGGTAATAATATGAGTCAGATTGATAATAATAAGAGTAATAAGTATAGTAATTGTCATTCTATCGATCATTTAAGCATAATATGGGT
>NW_027474655.1:0-32871 GCF_050947335.1 Megachile rotundata | reverse complement strand
ATATGGCTAATAATATGAGTTATATTGATAATAGTGAGTGTAATAAGTATAGTAATTGTCGTTCTATCGATCATATTAACATAATATGGTTAATAATATGAGTTAGATTGATAATAATAAGAGTAATAAGTATAGTATTTGTCGTTCTATCGATCATATAAGCATAATATGGCTAATAATATGAGTTAGTTCGATAATGATAAGAGTAATAAGTACAGTAATTGTCGTTCTGTCGATCATATAAGCATAATATGGTTAATTATATGAGTTAGATTGATAATAATAACAGTAATAAGTATAGTAATTGTTGTTCTATCGATAATATAAGCATAATATGGCTAATAATATGAGTTAGGTTGATAATAATAAGAGAAATAAGTATAGTGATTGTCGTTCTATCGATCAAATTTGCATAATATGGCTAATAATATGAGTTAGATTGATAATAATAAGAGTAATAAGTATAGTGATTGTCGTCCTATCGATCAAATTTGCATAATATGGTTAATAATATGAGTTAGATTGATAACAGTGAGTGTAATAATTATAGTAATTGTCGTTCTGTCGATCATATAAGCATAATATGGCTAACAATATGAGTTAGGTTGATAATAATAAGAGTAATAAGTATAGTAATTGTCGTTCTATCGATCAAATAAGCATAATATGGCTAATAATATCAGTTAGATTAATAATAATAAGAGTAATAAGTATAGTATTTGTCGTTCTATCGATCTTTTAAGCATAATATGGGTAATAACATGAGTTGGATTGATAATAATAAGAGTAATGAGTATAGTAATTGTAGTTCTATCGATCATATTAGCATAATATGGTTAATAATATGAGTTAGATTGATAATAATAAGAGTAATAAGTATAGTATTTGTCGTTCTATCGATCATATAAGCATAATATGGCTAATAATATGATTTAGATTGATGATAATAAGAGTAATAAGTATAGTGATTGTCGTTCTATCGATCAAATTTGCATAATGTGGTTAATAATATGAGTTAGATTGATAACAGTGAGTGTAATAATTATAGTAATTGTCGTTCTGTCGATCATATAAGCATAATATGGCTAATAATATGAGTTATATTGATAATAGTGAGTGTAATAAGTATAGTAATTGTCGTTCTATCGATCATATTAACATAATATGGTTAATAATATGAGTTAGATTGATAATAATAAGAGTAATAAGTATAGTATTTGTCGTTCTATCGATCATATAAGCATAATATGGCTAATAATATGAGTTAGTTCGATAATGATAAGAGTAATAAGTACAGTAATTGTCGTTCTGTCGATCATATAAGCATAATATGGTTAATTATATGAGTTAGATTGATAATAATAACAGTAATAAGTATAGTAATTGTTGTTCTATCGATAATATAAGCATAATATGGCTAATAATATGAGTTAGGTTGATAATAATAAGAGAAATAAGTATAGTGATTGTCGTTCTATCGATCAAATTTGCATAATATGGCTAATAATATGAGTTAGATTGATAATAATAAGAGTAATAAGTATAGTGATTGTCGTCCTATCGATCAAATTTGCATAATATGGTTAATAATATGAGTTAGATTGATAACAGTGAGTGTAATAATTATAGTAATTGTCGTTCTGTCGATCATATAAGCATAATATGGCTAACAATATGAGTTAGGTTGATAATAATAAGAGTAATAAGTATAGTAATTGTCGTTCTATCGATCAAATAAGCATAATATGGCTAATAATATCAGTTAGATTAATAATAATAAGAGTAATAAGTATAGTATTTGTCGTTCTATCGATCTTTTAAGCATAATATGGGTAATAACATGAGTTGGATTGATAATAATAAGAGTAATGAGTATAGTAATTGTAGTTCTATCGATCATATTAGCATAATATGGTTAATAATATGAGTTAGATTGATAATAATAAGAGTAATAAGTATAGTATTTGTCGTTCTATCGATCATATAAGCATAATATGGCTAATAATATGATTTAGATTGATGATAATAAGAGTAATAAGTATAGTGATTGTCGTTCTATCGATCAAATTTGCATAATGTGGTTAATAATATGAGTTAGATTGATAACAGTGAGTGTAATAATTATAGTAATTGTCGTTCTGTCGATCATATAAGCATAATATGGCTAATAATATGAGTTAGATTGATAATATTAAGAGTAGTGAGTATAGTAATTGTCGTTCTATCGATCATATAAGCATAATATGGCTAATAATATGAGTTAGATTTATAATAATAAGAGTATTAAGTATAGTAATTGTCGTTCTATCGATCATATAAGCATAATATGGCTAATAATATGACTTAGATTGATAATGATAAGAGTAATAAGTACAGTAATTGTCGTTCTGTCGTTCATATAAGCATAATATGGCTAATAATATGAGTTAGATTGATAATAATAACAGTAATAAGTATAGTAATTGTCGTTATATCGATAATATAAGCATAATATGGCTAACAATATGAGTTAGGTTGATAATAATAAGGGTAATAAGTATAGTGATTGTCGTTCTATCGATCATATAAGCATAATATGGCTAATAATATCAGTTAGATTAATAATAATAAGAGTAATAAGTATAGTATTTGTCGTTCTATCGATCATATAAGCATAATATGGCAAATAATATGAGTTAGATCGATAATGATAAGAGTAATAAGTACAGTAATTGTCGTTCTGTCGATCATATAAGCATAATATGGCTAATTATATGAGCTAGATTGATAATAATAACAGTAATAAGTATAGTATTTGTCGTTCTATCGATCATATAAGCATAATATGGTTAATAATATGAGTTAGATTGATAATAATAAGAGTAATAAGTATAGTATTTGTCGTTCTATCGATCATATAAGCATAATATGGCTAATAATATGAGTTAGATCGATAATGATAAGAGTAATAAGTACAGTAATTGTCGTTCTGTCGATCATATAAGCATAATATGGCTAATTATATGAGCTAGATTGATAATAATAACAGTAATAAGTATAGTAATTGTCGTTCTATCGATAATATAAGCATAATATGGCTAATAATATGAGGTAGGTTGATAATAATAAGAGTTATAAGTATAGTGATTGTCGTTCCATCGATCAAATTTGCATAATATGGCTAATAATATGAGTTAGATTGATAATAATAAGAATAATAAGTATAGTAATTGTCTTTCTATCGATCATTTAAGCATAATATGGCTAATAATATGAGTTAGATTGATAATAATAACAGTAATAAGTATAGTAATTGTCGTTCTATCGATCATATAAGCATAATATGGCTAATAATATGAGTTATATTGATAATAGTGAGTGTAATAAGTATAGTAATTGTCGTTCTATCGATCATATTAGCATAATATGGTTAATAATATGAGTTAGATTGATAATAATAAGAGTAATAAGTATAGTATTTGTCGTTCTATCGATCATATAAGCATAATATGGCTAATAATATGAGTTAGATCGATAATGATAAGAGTAATAAGTACACTAATTGTCGTTCTGTCGATCATATAAGCATAATATGGTTAATTATATGAGTTAGATTGATAATAATAACAGTAATAAGTATAGTAATTGTTGTTCTATCGATAATATAAGCATAATATGGCTAATAATATGAGTTAGGTTGATAATAATAAGAGAAATAAGTATAGTGATTGTCGTTCTATCGATCAAATTTGCATAATATGGCTAATAATATGAGTTAGATTGATAATAATAAGAGTAATAAGTATAGTGATTGTCGTCCTATCGATCAAATTTGCATAATATGGTTAATAATATGAGTTAGATTGATAACAGTGAGTGTAATAATTATAGTAATTGTCGTTCTGTCGATCATATAAGCATAATATGGCTAACAATATGAGTTAGGTTGATAATAATAAGAGTAATAAGTATAGTAATTGTCGTTCTATCGATCAAATAAGCATAATATGGCTAATAATATCAGTTAGATTAATAATAATAAGAGTAATAAGTATAGTATTTGTCGTTCTATCGATCTTTTAAGCATAATATGGGTAATAACATGAGTTGGATTGATAATAATAAGAGTAATGAGTATAGTAATTGTAGTTCTATCGATCATATTAGCATAATATGGTTAATAATATGAGTTAGATTGATAATAATAAGAGTAATAAGTATAGTATTTGTCGTTCTATCGATCATATAAGCATAATATGGCTAATAATATGATTTAGATTGATGATAATAAGAGTAATAAGTATAGTGATTGTCGTTCTATCGATCAAATTTGCATAATGTGGTTAATAATATGAGTTAGATTGATAACAGTGAGTGTAATAATTATAGTAATTGTCGTTCTGTCGATCATATAAGCATAATATGGCTAATAATATGAGTTAGATTGATAATATTAAGAGTATTAAGTATAGTAATTGTCGTTCTATCGATCATATAAGCATAATATGGCTAATAATATGACTTAGATTGATAATGATAAGAGTAATAAGTACAGTAATTGTCGTTCTGTCGTTCATATAAGCATAATATGGCTAATAATATGAGTTAGATTGATAATAATAACAGTAATAAGTATAGTAATTGTCGTTATATCGATAATATAAGCATAATATGGCTAACAATATGAGTTAGGTTGATAATAATAAGGGTAATAAGTATAGTGATTGTCGTTCTATCGATCATATAAGCATAATATGGCTAATAATATCAGTTAGATTAATAATGATAAGAGTAATAAGTATAGTATTTGTCGTTCTATCGATCATATAAGCATAATATGGCAAATAATATGAGTTAGATCGATAATGATAAGAGTAATAAGTACAGTAATTGTCGTTCTGTCGATCATATAAGCATAATATGGCTAATTATATGAGCTAGATTGATAATAATAACAGTAATAAGTATAGTAATTGTCGTTCTATCGATAATATAAGCATAATATGGCTAATAATATGAGGTTGGTTGATAATAATAAGAGTTATAAGTATAGTGATTGTCGTTCCATCGATCAAATTTGCATAATATGGCTAATAATATGAGTTAGATTGATAATAATAAGAATAATAAGTATAGTAATTGTCTTTCTATCGATCATTTAAGCATAATATGGCTAATAATATGAGTTAGATTGATAATAATAACAGTAATAAGTATAGTAATTGTCGTTCTATCGATCATATAAGCATAATATGGCTAATAATATGAGTTATATTGATAATAGTGAGTGTAATATGTATAGTAATTGTCGTTCTATCGATCATATAAGCATAATATGGTTAATAATATGAGATCGATTGATAATAGTGAGTGTAATAAGTATAGTGAATGTCGGTCTATCGATCGTATCAGCATAATATGGGTAATAATATGAGTTAGATTGATAACAGTGAGTGTAATAAGTATAGTAATTGTCGTTCTATCGATCATATTAGCATAATATGGTTAATAATATGAGTTAGATTGATAATAATAAGAGTAATAAGTATAGTATTTGTCGTTCTATCGATCATATAAGCATAATATGGCTAATAATATGAGTTAGATCGATAATGATAAGAGTAATAAGTACAGTAATTGTCGTTCTGTCGATCATATAAGCATGATATGGCTAATTATATGAGTTAGATTGATAATAATAACAGTAATAAGTATAGTAATTGTCGTTCTATCGATAATATAAGCACAATATGGCTAATAATATGAGTTAGGTTGATAATAATAAGAGAAATAAGTATAGTGATTGTCGTTCTATCGATCAAATTTGCAGAATATGGCTAATAATATGAGTTAGATTGATAATAATAAGAATAATAAGTATAGTAATTGTCGTTCTATCGATCATATAAGCATAATATGGCTAATAATATGAGTTAGATTCATAATAATAAGAGCAATAAGTATAGTAGTTGTCGTTCTATCGATCATTTAAGCATAATATGGCTAATAATATGAGTTAGGTTGATAATAATAAGAGTAATAAGTATAGTGATTGTCGTTCTATCGATCAAATTTGCATAATATGGTTAATAATATGAGTTAGAATGATAATAATAAGAGTAATAAGCATAGTAATTGTCGTTCTATCGATCATATCTGCATAATATGGTTAATAATATGAGTTAGAATGATAATAATAAGAGTAATAAGTATAGTAATTGTCGTTTTATCGATCATATCTGCATAATATGGTTGATAATATGAGTTAGATTGATAACAGTGAGTGCAATAAGTATAGTGAATGTCGTTCTATCGACCATATCAGCATAATATGGGTAATAATATGAGTTAGATTGATAATAGTGAGTGTAATAAGTATAGTAATTGTCGTTCTATCGATCATATTAGCATAATATGGTTAATAATATGAGTTAGATTGACAATAATAAGAGTAATAAGTATAGTATTTGTCGTTCTATCGATCATATAAGCATAATATGGCAAATAATATGAGTTAGATCGATAATGATAAGAGTAATAAGTACAGTAATTGTCGTTCTGTCGATCATATAAGCATAATATGGCTAATTATATGAGCTAGATTGATAATGATAACAGTAATTAGTATAGTAATTGTCGTTCTATCGATAATATAAGCATAATATGGCTAATAATATGAGTTAGGTTGATAATAATAAGAGAAATAAGTATAGTGATTGTCGTTCTATCGATCAAATTTGCATAATATGGCTAATAATATGAGTTAGATTGATAATAATAAGAGTAATAAGTATAGTGATTGTCGTCCTATCGATCAAATTTGCATAATATGGTTAATAATATGAGTTAGATTGATAACAGTGAGTGTAATAATTATAGTAATTGTCGTTCTGTCGATCATATAAGCATAATATGGCTAACAATATGAGTTAGGTTGATAATAATAAGAGTAATAAGTATAGTAATTGTCGTTCTATCGATCAAATAAGCATAATATGGCTAATAATATCAGTTAGATTAATAATAATAAGAGTAATAAGTATAGTATTTGTCGTTCTATCGATCTTTTAAGCATAATATGGGTAATAACATGAGTTGGATTGATAATAATAAGAGTAATGAGTATAGTAATTGTAGTTCTATCGATCATATTAGCATAATATGGTTAATAATATGAGTTAGATTGATAATAATAAGAGTAATAAGTATAGTATTTGTCGTTCTATCGATCATATAAGCATAATATGGCTAATAATATGATTTAGATTGATGATAATAAGAGTAATAAGTATAGTGATTGTCGTTCTATCGATCAAATTTGCATAATGTGGTTAATAATATGAGTTAGATTGATAACAGTGAGTGTAATAATTATAGTAATTGTCGTTCTGTCGATCATATAAGCATAATATGGCTAATAATATGAGTTAGATTGATAATATTAAGAGTAGTGAGTATAGTAATTGTCGTTCTATCGATCATATAAGCATAATATGGCTAATAATATGAGTTAGATTTATAATAATAAGAGTATTAAGTATAGTAATTGTCGTTCTATCGATCATATAAGCATAATATGGCTAATAATATGACTTAGATTGATAATGATAAGAGTAACAAGTACAGTAATTGTCGTTCTGTCGTTCATATAAGCATAATATGGCTAATAATATGAGTTAGATTGATAATAATAACAGTAATAAGTATAGTAATTGTCGTTATATCGATAATATAAGCATAATATGGCTAACAATATGAGTTAGGTTGATAATAATAAGAGTAATAAGTATAGTGATTGTCGTTCTATCGATCATATAAGCATAATATGGCTAATAATATCAGTTAGATTAATAATAATAAGAGTAATAAGTATAGTATTTGTCGTTCTATCGATCATATAAGCATAATATGGCAAATAATATGAGTTAGATCGATAATGATAAGAGTAATAAGTACAGTAATTGTCGTTCTGTCGATCATATAAGCATAATATGGCTAATTATATGAGCTAGATTGATAATAATAACAGTAATAAGTATAGTAATTGTCGTTCTATCGATAATATAAGCATAATATGGCTAATAATATGAGGTAGGTTGATAATAATAAGAGTTATAAGTATAGTGATTGTCGTTCCATCGATCAAATTTGCATAATATGGCTAATAATATGAGTTAGATTGATAATAATAAGAATAATAAGTATAGTAATTGTCTTTCTATCGATCATTTAAGCATAATATGGCTAATAATATGAGTTAGATTGATAATAATAACAGTAATAAGTATAGTAATTGTCGTTCTATCGATCATATAAGCATAATATGGCTAATAATATGAGTTATATTGATAATAGTGAGTGTAATAAGTATAGTAATTGTCGTTCTATCGATCATATTAACATAATATGGTTAATAATATGAGTTAGATTGATAATAATAAGAGTAATAAGTATAGTATTTGTCGTTCTATCGATCATATAAGCATAATATGGCTAATAATATGAGTTAGTTCGATAATGATAAGAGTAATAAGTACAGTAATTGTCGTTCTGTCGATCATATAAGCATAATATGGTTAATTATATGAGTTAGATTGATAATAATAACAGTAATAAGTATAGTAATTGTTGTTCTATCGATAATATAAGCATAATATGGCTAATAATATGAGTTAGGTTGATAATAATAAGAGAAATAAGTATAGTGATTGTCGTTCTATCGATCAAATTTGCATAATATGGCTAATAATATGAGTTAGATTGATAATAATAAGAGTAATAAGTATAGTGATTGTCGTCCTATCGATCAAATTTGCATAATATGGTTAATAATATGAGTTAGATTGATAACAGTGAGTGTAATAATTATAGTAATTGTCGTTCTGTCGATCATATAAGCATAATATGGCTAACAATATGAGTTAGGTTGATAATAATAAGAGTAATAAGTATAGTAATTGTCGTTCTATCGATCAAATAAGCATAATATGGCTAATAATATCAGTTAGATTAATAATAATAAGAGTAATAAGTATAGTATTTGTCGTTCTATCGATCTTTTAAGCATAATATGGGTAATAACATGAGTTGGATTGATAATAATAAGAGTAATGAGTATAGTAATTGTAGTTCTATCGATCATATTAGCATAATATGGTTAATAATATGAGTTAGATTGATAATAATAAGAGTAATAAGTATAGTATTTGTCGTTCTATCGATCATATAAGCATAATATGGCTAATAATATGATTTAGATTGATGATAATAAGAGTAATAAGTATAGTGATTGTCGTTCTATCGATCAAATTTGCATAATGTGGTTAATAATATGAGTTAGATTGATAACAGTGAGTGTAATAATTATAGTAATTGTCGTTCTGTCGATCATATAAGCATAATATGGCTAATAATATGAGTTAGATTGATAATATTAAGAGTAGTGAGTATAGTAATTGTCGTTCTATCGATCATATAAGCATAATATGGCTAATAATATGAGTTAGATTTATAATAATAAGAGTATTAAGTATAGTAATTGTCGTTCTATCGATCATATAAGCATAATATGGCTAATAATATGACTTAGATTGATAATGATAAGAGTAATAAGTACAGTAATTGTCGTTCTGTCGTTCATATAAGCATAATATGGCTAATAATATGAGTTAGATTGATAATAATAACAGTAATAAGTATAGTAATTGTCGTTATATCGATAATATAAGCATAATATGGCTAACAATATGAGTTAGGTTGATAATAATAAGGGTAATAAGTATAGTGATTGTCGTTCTATCGATCATATAAGCATAATATGGCTAATAATATCAGTTAGATTAATAATAATAAGAGTAATAAGTATAGTATTTGTCGTTCTATCGATCATATAAGCATAATATGGCAAATAATATGAGTTAGATCGATAATGATAAGAGTAATAAGTACAGTAATTGTCGTTCTGTCGATCATATAAGCATAATATGGCTAATTATATGAGCTAGATTGATAATAATAACAGTAATAAGTATAGTATTTGTCGTTCTATCGATCATATAAGCATAATATGGCTAATAATATGAGTTAGTTCGATAATGATAAGAGTAATAAGTACAGTAATTGTCGTTCTGTCGATCATATAAGCATAATATGGTTAATTATATGAGTTAGATTGATAATAATAACAGTAATAAGTATAGTAATTGTTGTTCTATCGATAATATAAGCATAATATGGCTAATAATATGAGTTAGGTTGATAATAATAAGAGAAATAAGTATAGTGATTGTCGTTCTATCGATCAAATTTGCATAATATGGCTAATAATATGAGTTAGATTGATAATAATAAGAGTAATAAGTATAGTGATTGTCGTCCTATCGATCAAATTTGCATAATATGGTTAATAATATGAGTTAGATTGATAACAGTGAGTGTAATAATTATAGTAATTGTCGTTCTGTCGATCATATAAGCATAATATGGCTAACAATATGAGTTAGGTTGATAATAATAAGAGTAATAAGTATAGTAATTGTCGTTCTATCGATCAAATAAGCATAATATGGCTAATAATATCAGTTAGATTAATAATAATAAGAGTAATAAGTATAGTATTTGTCGTTCTATCGATCTTTTAAGCATAATATGGGTAATAACATGAGTTGGATTGATAATAATAAGAGTAATGAGTATAGTAATTGTAGTTCTATCGATCATATTAGCATAATATGGTTAATAATATGAGTTAGATTGATAATAATAAGAGTAATAAGTATAGTATTTGTCGTTCTATCGATCATATAAGCATAATATGGCTAATAATATGATTTAGATTGATGATAATAAGAGTAATAAGTATAGTGATTGTCGTTCTATCGATCAAATTTGCATAATGTGGTTAATAATATGAGTTAGATTGATAACAGTGAGTGTAATAATTATAGTAATTGTCGTTCTGTCGATCATATAAGCATAATATGGCTAATAATATGAGTTAGATTGATAATATTAAGAGTAGTGAGTATAGTAATTGTCGTTCTATCGATCATATAAGCATAATATGGCTAATAATATGAGTTAGATTTATAATAATAAGAGTATTAAGTATAGTAATTGTCGTTCTATCGATCATATAAGCATAATATGGCTAATAATATGACTTAGATTGATAATGATAAGAGTAATAAGTACAGTAATTGTCGTTCTGTCGTTCATATAAGCATAATATGGCTAATAATATGAGTTAGATTGATAATAATAACAGTAATAAGTATAGTAATTGTCGTTATATCGATAATATAAGCATAATATGGCTAACAATATGAGTTAGGTTGATAATAATAAGGGTAATAAGTATAGTGATTGTCGTTCTATCGATCATATAAGCATAATATGGCTAATAATATCAGTTAGATTAATAATAATAAGAGTAATAAGTATAGTATTTGTCGTTCTATCGATCATATAAGCATAATATGGCAAATAATATGAGTTAGATCGATAATGATAAGAGTAATAAGTACAGTAATTGTCGTTCTGTCGATCATATAAGCATAATATGGCTAATTATATGAGCTAGATTGATAATAATAACAGTAATAAGTATAGTAATTGTCGTTCTATCGATAATATAAGCATAATATGGCTAATAATATGAGGTAGGTTGATAATAATAAGAGTTATAAGTATAGTGATTGTCGTTCCATCGATCAAATTTGCATAATATGGCTAATAATATGAGTTAGATTGATAATAATAAGAATAATAAGTATAGTAATTGTCTTTCTATCGATCATTTAAGCATAATATGGCTAATAATATGAGTTAGATTGATAATAATAACAGTAATAAGTATAGTAATTGTCGTTCTATCGATCATATAAGCATAATATGGCTAATAATATGAGTTATATTGATAATAGTGAGTGTAATATGTATAGTAATTGTCGTTCTATCGATCATATAAGCATAATATGGTTAATAATATGAGATCGATTGATAATAGTGAGTGTAATAAGTATAGTGAATGTCGGTCTATCGATCGTATCAGCATAATATGGGTAATAATATGAGTTAGATTGATAACAGTGAGTGTAATAAGTATAGTAATTGTCGTTCTATCGATCATATTAGCATAATATGGTTAATAATATGAGTTAGATTGATAATAATAAGAGTAATAAGTATAGTATTTGTCGTTCTATCGATCATATATGCATAATATGGCTAATAATATGAGTTAGATCGATAATGATAAGAGTAATAAGTACAGTAATTGTCGTTCTGTCGATCATATAAGCATGATATGGCTAATTATATGAGTTAGATTGATAATAATAACAGTAATAAGTATAGTAATTGTCGTTCTATCGATAATATAAGCACAATATGGCTAATAATATGAGTTAGGTTGATAATAATAAGAGAAATAAGTATAGTGATTGTCGTTCTATCGATCAAATTTGCATAATATGGCTAATAATATGAGTTAGATTGATAATAATAAGAATAATAAGTATAGTAATTGTCGTTCTATCGATCATATAAGCATAATATGGCTAATAATATGAGTTAGATTCATAATAATAAGAGTAATAAGTATAGTAGTTGTCGTTCTATCGATCATTTAAGCATAATATGGCTAATAATATGAGTTAGGTTGATAATAATAAGAGTAATAAGTATAGTGATTGTCGTTCTATCGATCAAATTTGCATAATATGGTTAATAATATGAGTTAGAATGATAATAATAAGAGTAATAAGCATAGTAATTGTCGTTCTATCGATCATATCTGCATAATATGGTTAATAATATGAGTTAGAATGATAATAATAAGAGTAATAAGTATAGTAATTGTCGTTTTATCGATCATATCTGCATAATATGGTTGATAATATGAGTTAGATTGATAACAGTGAGTGCAATAAGTATAGTGAATGTCGTTCTATCGATCATATCAGCATAATATGGGTAATAATATGAGTTAGATTGATAATAGTGAGTGTAATAAGTATAGTAATTGTCGTTCTATCGATCATATTAGCATAATATGGTTAATAATATGAGTTAGATTGACAATAATAAGAGTAATAAGTATAGTATTTGTCGTTCTATCGATCATATAAGCATAATATGGCAAATAATATGAGTTAGATCGATAATGATAAGAGTAATAAGTACAGTAATTGTCGTTCTGTCGATCATATAAGCATAATATGGCTAATTATATGAGCTAGATTGATAATGATAACAGTAATTAGTATAGTAATTGTCGTTCTATCGATAATATAAGCATAATATGGCTAATAATATGAGTTAGGTTGATAATAATAAGAGTAATAAGTATAGTGATTGTCGTTCTATCGATCAAATTTGCATAATATGGCTAATAATATGAGTTAGATTGATAATAATAAGAATAATAAGTATAGTAATTGTCTTTCTATCGATCATATCTGCATAATATGGTTAATAATATGAGTTAGAATGATAATAATAAGAGTAATAAGTATAGTAATTGTCGTTCTATCGATCGTATCTGCATAATATGGTTAATAATATGAGTTAGATTGATAATAGTGAGTCTAATAAGTATAGTAATTGTCGTTCTGTCGATCTTATTAGCATAATATGGCTAATAATATGAGTTAGATTTATAATAATAACAGTAATAAGTATAGTAATTGTCGTTCTATCGATAATATAAGCATAATATGGCTAATAATATGAGTTAGATTGATAATACTAAGAGTAGTGAGTATAGTAATTGTCGTTCTATCGATCATTTAAGCATAATATGGCTAATAATATGAGTTAGATTGATAATACTAAGAGTAGTGCGTATAGTAATTGTCGTTCTATCGATCATATAAGCATAATATGGTTAATAATATGAGACCGATTGATAATAGTGAGTGTAATAAGTATAGTGAATGTCGTTCTATCGATCGTATCAGCATAATATGGGTAATAATATGAGTTAGATTGATAACAGTGAGTGTAATAAGTATAGTAATTGTCGTTCTATAGATCATATTAGCATAATATGGTTAATAATATGAGTTAGATTGATAATAATAAGAGTAATAAGTATAGGATTTGTCGTTCTATCGATCGTATAAGCATAATATGGCTAATAATATGAGTTAGATCGATAATGATAAGAGTAATAGGTACAGTAATTGTCGTTCCGTCGATCATATAAGCATGATATGGCTAATTATATGAGTTAGATTGATAATAATAACAGTAATAAGTACAGTAATTGTCGTTCTATCGATAATATAAGCACAATATGGCTAATAATATGAGTTAGGTTGATAATAATAAGAGAAATAAGTATAGTGATTGTCGTTCTATCGATCAAATTTGCATAATATGGCTAATAATATGAGTTAGATTGATAATAATAAGAATAATAAGTATAGTAATTGTCGTTCTATCGATCATATAAGCATAATATGGCTAATAATATGAGTTAGATTGATAATAATAAGAGTAATGAGTATAGTAATTGTAGTTCTATCGACCATATCTGCATAATATGGTTAATAATATGAGTTAGAATGATAATAATAAGAGTAATAAGTATAGTAATTGTCGTTCTATCGATCATATCTGCATAATATGGTTAATAATATGAGTTAGATTGATAATAGTGAGTGTAATAAGTATAGTGAATGTCGTTCTATCGATCATATCAGCATAATATGGGTAATAATATGAGTTAGATTGATAATAGTGAGTGTAATAAGTATAGTAATTGTCGTTCTATCGATCATATTAGCATAATATGGTTAATAATATGAGTTAGATTGATAATAGTAAGAGTAATAAGTATAGTATTTGTCGTTCTATCGATCATATAAGCATAATATGGCTAATAATATGAGTTAGATCGATAATGATAAGAGTAATAAGTACAGTAATTGTCGTTCTGTCGATCATATAAGCGTAATATGGTTAATTATATGAGTTAGATTGATAATAATAACAGTAATAAGTATAGTAATTGTCGTTCTATCGATAATATAAGCATAATATGGCTAATAATATAAGTTAGGTTGATAATAATAAGAGAAATAAGTATAGTGATTGTCGTTCTATCGATCAAATTTGCATAATATGGCTAATATGAGTTAGATTGATAATAATAAGAGTAATACGTATAGTGATTGTCGTCCTATCGATCAAATTTGCATAATATGGTTAATAATATGAGTTAGATTGATAACAGTGAGTGTAATAATTATAGTAATTGTCGTTCTGTCGATCATATAAGCATAATATGGCTAACAATATGAGTTAGGTTGATAATAATAAGAGTAATAAGTATAGTAATTGTCGTTCTATCGATCATATAAGCATAATATGGCTAATAATATCAGTTAGATTAATAATAATAAGAGTAATAAGTATAGTATTTGTCGTTCTATCGATCTTTTGAACATAATATGGGTAATAACATGAGTTGGATTGATAATAATAAGAGTAATGAGTATAGTAATTGTAGTTCTATCGATCATATTAGCATAATATGGTTAATAATATGAGTTAGATTGATAATAATAAGAGTAATAAGTATAGTATTTGTCGTTCTATCGATCATATAAGCATAATATGGCTAATAATATGATTTAGATTGATGATAATAAGAGTAATAAGTATAGTGATTGTCGTTCTATCGATCAAATTTGCATAATGTGGTTAATAATATGAGTTAGATTGATAACAGTGAGTGTAATAATTATAGTAATTGTCGTTCTGTCGATCATATAAGCATAATATGGCTAATAATATGAGTTAGATTGATAATATTAAGAGTAGTGAGTATAGTAATTGTCGTTCTATCGATCATATAAGCATAATATGGCTAATAATATGAGTTAGATTTATAATAATAAGAGTATTAAGTATAGTAATTGTCGTTCTATCGATCATATAAGCATAATATGGCTAATAATATGACTTAGATTGATAATGATAAGAGTAATAAGTACAGTAATTGTCGTTCTGTCGTTCATATAAGCATAATATGGCTAATAATATGAGTTAGATTGATAATAATAACAGTAATAAGTATAGTAATTGTCGTTATATCGATAATATAAGCATAATATGGCTAACAATATGAGTAAGGTTGATAATAATAAGAGTAATAAGTATAGTGATTGTCGTTCTATCGATCATATAAGCATAATATGGCTAATAATATCAGTTAGATTAATAATAATAAGAGTAATAAGTATAGTATTTGTCGTTCTATCGATCATATAAGCATAATATGGCAAATAATATGAGTTAGATCGATAATGATAAGAGTAATAAGTACAGTAATTGTCGTTCTGTCGATCATATAAGCATAATATGGCTAATTATATGAGCTAGATTGATAATAATAACAGTAATAAGTATAGTAATTGTCGTTCTATCGATAATATAAGCATAATATGGCTAATAATATGAGGTAGGTTGATAATAATAAGAGTTATAAGTATAGTGATTGTCGTTCCATCGATCAAATTTGCATAATATGGCTAATAATATGAGTTAGATTGATAATAATAAGAGTAATGAGTATAGTAATTGTAGTTCTATCGACCATATCTGCATAATATGGTTAATAATATGAGTTAGAATGATAATAATAAGAGTAATAAGTATAGTAATTGTCGTTCTATCGATCATATCTGCATAATATGGTTAATAATATGAGTTAGATTGATAATAGTGAGTGTAATAAGTATAGTGAATGTCGTTCTATCGATCATATCAGCATAATATGGGTAATAATATGAGTTAGATTGATAATAGTGAGTGTAATAAGTATAGTAATTGTCGTTCTATCGATCATATTAGCATAATATGGTTAATAATATGAGTTAGATTGATAATAATAAGAGTAATAAGTATAGTATTTGTCGTTCTATCGATCATATAAGCATAATATGGCAAATAATATGAGTTCGATCGATAATGATAAGAGTAATAAGTACAGTAATTGTCGTTCTGTCGATCATATAAGCATAATATGGCTAATTATATGAGCTAGATTGATAATAATAACAGTAATTAGTATAGTAATTGTCGTTCTATCGATAATATAAGCATAATATGGCTAATAATATGAGTTAGATTCATAATAATAAGAGTAATAAGTATAGTATTTGTCGTTCTATCGATCTTTTAAGCATAATATGGGTAATAACATGAGTTGGATTGATAATAATAAGAGTAATGAGTATAGTAATTGTAGTTCTATCGATCATATTAGCATAATATGGTTAATAATATGAGTTAGATTGATAATAATAAGAGTAATAAGTATAGTATTTGTCGTTCTATCGATCATATAAGCATAATATGGCTAATAATATGATTTAGATTGATGATAATAAGAGTAATAAGTATAGTGATTGTCGTTCTATCGATCAAATTTGCATAATGTGGTTAATAATATGAGTTAGATTGATAACAGTGAGTGTAATAATTATAGTAATTGTCGTTCTGTCGATCATATAAGCATAATATGGCTAATAATATGAGTTCGATTGATAATATTAAGAGTAGTGAGTATAGTAATTGTCGTTCTATCGATCATATAAGCATAATATGGCTAATAATATGAGTTAGATTTATAATAATAAGAGTATTAAGTATAGTAATTGTCGTTCTATCGATCATATAAGCATAATATGGCTAATAATATGACTTAGATTGATAATGATAAGAGTAATAAGTACAGTAATTGTCGTTCTGTCGTTCATATAAGCATAATATGGCTAATAATATGAGTTAGATTGATAATAATAACAGTAATAAGTATAGTAATTGTCGTTATATCGATATTATAAGCATAATATGGCTAACAATATGAGTTAGGTTGATAATAATAAGAGTAATAAGTATAGTGATTGTCGTTCTATCGATCATATAAGCATAATATGGCTAATAATATCAGTTAGATTAATAATAATAAGAGTAATAAGTATAGTATTTGTCGTTCTATCGATCATATAAGCATAATATGGCAAATAATATGAGTTAGATCGATAATGATAAGAGTAATAAGTACAGTAATTGTCGTTCTGTCGATCATATAAGCATAATATCGCTAATTATATGAGCTAGATTGATAATAATAACAGTAATAAGTATAGTAATTGTCGTTCTATCGATAATATAAGCATAATATGGCTAATAATATGAGGTAGGTTGATAATAATAAGAGTTATAAGTATAGTGAGTGTCGTTCCATCGATCAAATTTGCATAATATGGCTAATAATATGAGTTAGATTGATAATAATAAGAATAATAAGTATAGTAATTGTCTTTCTATCGATCATTTAAGCATAATATGGCTAATAATATGAGTTAGATTGATAATAATAACAGTAATAAGTATAGTAATTGTCGTTCTATCGATCATATAAGCATAATATGGCTAATAATATGAGTTATATTGATAATAGTGAGTGTAATAAGTATAGTAATTGTCGTTCTATCGATCATATTAGCATAATATGGTTAATAATATGAGTTAGATTGATAATAATAAGAGTAATAAGTATAGTATTTGTCGTTCTATCGATCATATAAGCATAATATGGCTAATAATATGAGTTAGATCGATAATGATAAGAGTAATAAGTACAGTAATTGTGGTTCTGTCGATCATATAAGCATAATATGGTTAATTATATGAGTTAGATTGATAATAATAACAGTAATAAGTATAGTAATTGTCGTTCTATCGATAATATAAGCATAATATGGCTAATAATATGAGTTAGGTTGATAATAATAAGAGAAATAAGTATAGTGATTGTCGTTCTATCGATCAAATTTGCATAATATGGCTAATAATATGAGTTAGATTGATAATAATAAGAGTAATAAGTATAGTGATTGTCGTCCTATCGATCAAATTTGCATAATATGGTTAATAATTTGAGTTAGATTGATAACAGTGAGTGTAATAATTATAGTAATTGTCGTTCTGTCGATCATATAAGCATAATATGGCTAACAATATGAGTTAGGTTGATAATAATAAGAGTAATAAGTATAGTAATTGTCGTTCTATCGATCAAATAAGCATAATATGGCTAATAATATCAGTTAGATTAATAATAATAAGAGTAATATGTATAGTATTTGTCGTTCTATCGATCTTTTAAGCATAATATGGGTAATAACATGAGTTGGATTGATAATAATAAGAGTAATGAGTATAGTAATTGTAGTTCTATCGATCATATTAGCATAATATGGTTAATAATATGAGTTAGATTGATAATAATAAGAGTAATAAGTATAGTATTTGTCGTTCTATCGATCATATAAGCATAATATGGCTAATAATATGATTTAGATTGATGATAATAAGAGTAATAAGTATAGTGATTGTCGTTCTATCGATCAAATTTGCATAATGTGGTTAATAATATGAGTTAGATTGATAACAGTGAGTGTAATAATTATAGTAATTGTCGTTCTGTCGATCATATAAGCATAATATGGCTAATAATATGAGTTAGATTGATAATATTAAGAGTAGTGAGTATAGTAATTGTCGTTCTATCGATCATATAAGCATAATATGGCTAATAATATGAGTTAGATTTATAATAATAAGAGTATTAAGTATAGTAATTGTCGTTCTATCGATCATATAAGCATAATATGGCTAATAATATGACTTAGATTGATAATGATAAGAGTAATAAGTACAGTAATTGTCGTTCTGTCGTTCATATAAGCATAATATGGCTAATAATATGAGTTAGATTGATAATAATAACAGTAATAAGTATAGTAATTGTCGTTATATCGATAATATAAGCATAATATGGCTAACAATATGAGTTAGGTTGATAATAATAAGGGTAATAAGTATAGTGATTGTCGTTCTATCGATCATATAAGCATAATATGGCTAATAATATCAGTTAGATTAATAATAATAAGAGTAATAAGTATAGTATTTGTCGTTCTATCGATCATATAAGCATAATATGGCAAATAATATGAGTTAGATCGATAATGATAAGAGTAATAAGTACAGTAATTGTCGTTCTGTCGATCATATAAGCATAATATGGCTAATTATATGAGCTAGATTGATAATAATAACAGTAATAAGTATAGTAATTGTCGTTCTATCGATAATATAAGCATAATATGGCTAATAATATGAGGTAGGTTGATAATAATAAGAGTTATAAGTATAGTGATTGTCGTTCCATCGATCAAATTTGCATAATATGGCTAATAATATGAGTTAGATTGATAATAATAAGAATAATAAGTATAGTAATTGTCTTTCTATCGATCATATAAGCATAATATGGCAAATAATATGCGTTCGATCGATAATGATAAGAGTAATAAGTACAGTAATTGTCGTTCTGTCGATCATATAAGCATAATATGGCTAATTATATGAGCTAGATTGATAATAATAACAATAATTAGTATAGTAATTGTCGTTCTATCGATAATATAAGCATAATATGGCTAATAATATGAGTTAGATTCATAATAATAAGAGTAATAAGTATAGTATTTGTCGTTCTATCGATCTTTTAAGCATAATATGGGTAATAACATGAGTTAGATTGATAATAATAAGAGTAATAAGTATAGTAATTGTAGTTCTATTGCTCATATAAGCATAATATGGCTCATAATATGAGTTAGATTGATAATAATAAGAGTAATAAGTATAGTATTTGTCGTTCTATCGATCATATAAGCATAATATGGCTAATAATATGAGTTAGATTGATGATAATAAGAGTAATAAGTATAGTAATTGTCGTTCTATCGATCATATAAGCATAATATGGCTAATTATATGAGCTAGATTGATAATAATAACAGTAATAAGTATAGTAATTGTCGTTCTATCGATAATATAAGCATAATATGGCTAATAATATGAGTTAGGTTGATAATAATAAGAGTTATAAGTATAGTGATTGTCGTTCTATCGATCAAATTTGCATAGTATGGCTAATAATATGAGTTAGATTGATAATAATAAGAATAATAAGTATAGTAATTGTCGTTCTATCGATCATTTAAGCATAATATGGCTAATAATATGAGTTAGATTGATAATAATAACAGTAATAAGTATAGTAATTGTCGTTCTATCGATCATATAAGCATAATATGGCTAATAATATGAGTTATATTGATAATAGTGAGTGTAATATGTATAGTAATTGTCGTTCTATCGATCATATAAGCATAATATGGTTAATAATATGAGATCGATTGATAATAGTGAGTGTAATAAGTATAGTGAATGTCGGTCTATCGATCGTATCAGCATAATATGGGTAATAATATGAGTTATATTGATAATAGTGAGTGTAATAAGTATAGTAATTGTCGTTCTATCGATCATATTAGCATAATATGGTTAATAATATGAGTTAGATTGATAATAATAAGAGTAATAAGTATAGTATTTGTCGTTCTATCGATCATATAAGCATAATATGGCTAATAATATGAGGTAGATCGATAATGATAAGAGTAATAAGTACAGTAATTGTCGTTCTGTCGATCATATAAGCATAATATGGTTAATTATATGAGTTAGATTGATAATAATAACAGTAATAAGTATAGTAATTGTCGTTCTATCGATAATATAAGCATAATATGGCTAATAATATGAGTTAGGTTGATAATAATAAGAGAAATAAGTATAGTGATTGTCGTTCTATCGATCAAATTTGCATAATATGGTTAATAATATGAGACCGATTGATAATAGTGAGTGTAATAAGTATAGTGAATGTCGTTCTATCGATCGTATCAGCATAATATGGGTAATAATATGAGTTAGATTGATAATAGTGAGTGTAATAAGTATAGTAATTGTCGTTCTATAGATCATATTAGCATAATATGGTTAATAATATGAGTTAGATTGATAATAATAAGAGTAATAAGTATAGGATTTGTCGTTCTATCGATAATATAAGCACAATATGGCTAATAATATGAGTTAGGTTGATAATAATAAGAGAAATAAGTATAGTGATTGTCGTTCTATCGATCAAATTTGCATAATATCGCTAATAATATGAGTTAGGTTGATAATAATAAGAGAAATAAGTATAGTGATTGTCGTTCTATCGATCAAATTTGCATAATATGGCTAATAATATGAGTTAGATTGATAATAATAAGAGTAATAAGTATAGTGATTGTCGTCCTATCGATCAAATTTGCATAATATGGTTAATAATATGAGTTAGATTGATAACAGTGAGTGTAATAATTATAGTAATTGTCGTTCTGTCGATCATATAAGCATAATATGGCTAACAATATGAGTTAGGTTGATAATAATAAGAGTAATAAGTATAGTAATTGTCGTTCTATCGATCAAATAAGCATAATATGGCTAATAATATCAGTTAGATTAATAATAATAAGAGTAATAAGTATAGTATTTGTCGTTCTATCGATCTTTTAAGCATAATATGGGTAATAACATGAGTTGGATTGATAATAATAAGAGTAATGAGTATAGTAATTGTAGTTCTATCGATCATATTAGCATAATATGGTTAATAATATGAGTTAGATTGATAATAATAAGAGTAATAAGTATAGTATTTGTCGTTCTATCGATCATATAAGCATAATATGGCTAATAATATGATTTAGATTGATGATAATAAGAGTAATAAGTATAGTGATTGTCGTTCTATCGATCAAATTTGCATAATGTGGTTAATAATATGAGTTAGATTGATAACAGTGAGTGTAATAATTATAGTAATTGTCGTTCTGTCGATCATATAAGCATAATATGGCTAATAATATGAGTTAGATTGATAATATTAAGAGTAGTGAGTATAGTAATTGTCGTTCTATCGATCATATAAGCATAATATGGCTAATAATATGAGTTAGATTTATAATAATAAGAGTATTAAGTATAGTAATTGTCGTTCTATCGATCATATAAGCATAATATGGCTAATAATATGACTTAGATTGATAATGATAAGAGTAATAAGTACAGTAATTGTCGTTCTGTCGTTCATATAAGCATAATATGGCTAATAATATGAGTTAGATTGATAATAATAACAGTAATAAGTATAGTAATTGTCGTTATATCGATAATATAAGCATAATATGGCTAACAATATGAGTTAGGTTGATAATAATAAGAGTAATAAGTATAGTGATTGTCGTTCTATCGATCATATAAGCATAATATGGCTAATAATATCAGTTAGATTAATAATAATAAGAGTAATAAGTATAGTATTTGTCGTTCTATCGATCATATAAGCATAATATGGCAAATAATATAAGTTAGATCGATAATGATAAGAGTAATAAGTACAGTAATTGTCGTTCTGTCGATCATATAAGCATAATATGGCTAATTATATGAGCTAGATTGATAATAATAACAGTAATAAGTATAGTAATTGTCGTTCTATCGATAATATAAGGATAATATGGCTAATAATATGTTGTAGGTTGATAATAATAAGAGTTATAAGTATAGTGATTGTCGTTCCATCGATCAAATTTGCATAATATGGCTAATAATATGAGTTAGATTGATAATAATAAGAATAATAAGTATAGTAATTGTCTTTCTATCGATCATTTAAGCATAATATGGCTAATAATATGAGTTAGATTGATAATAATAACAGTAATAAGTATAGTAATTGTCGTTCTATCGATCATATAAGCATGATATGGCTAATAATATGAGTTATATTGATAATAGTGAGTGTAATAAGTATAGTAATTGTCGTTCTATCGATCATATTAGCATAATATGGTTAATAATATGAGTTAGATTGATAATAATAAGAGTAATAAGTATAGTATTTGTCGTTCTATCGATCATATAAGCATAATATGGCTAATAATATGAGTTAGATCGATAATGATAAGAGTAATAAGTACAGTAATTGTCGCTCTGTCGATCATATAAGCATAATATGGTTAATTATATGAGTTAGATTGATAATAATAACAGTAATAAGTATAGTAATTGTTGTTCTATCGATAATATAAGCATAATATGGCTAATAATATGAGTTAGGTTGATAATAATAAGAGAAATAAGTATAGTGATTGTCGTTCTATCGATCAAATTTGCATAATATGGCTAATAATATGAGTTAGATTGATAATAATAAGAGTAATAAGTATAGTGATTGTCGTCCTATCGATCAAATTTGCATAATATGGTTAATAATATGAGTTAGATTGATAACAGTGAGTGTAATAATTATAGTAATTGTCGTTCTGTCGATCATATAAGCATAATATGGCTAACAATATGAGTTAGGTTGATAATAATAAGAGTAATAAGTATAGTAATTGTCGTTCTATCGATCAAATAAGCATAATATGGCTAATAATATCAGTTAGATTAATAATAATAAGAGTAATAAGTATAGTATTTGTCGTTCTATCGATCTTTTAAGCATAATATGGGTAATAACATGAGTTAGATTGATAATAATAAGAGTAATAAGTATAGTATTTGTCGTTCTATCGATCATATAAGCATAATATGGCTAATAATATGATTTAGATTGATGATAATAAGAGTAATAAGTATAGTGATTGTCGTTCTATCGATCAAATTTGCATAATGTGGTTAATAATATGAGTTAGATTGATAACAGTGAGTGTAATAATTATAGTAATTGTCGTTCTGTCGATCATATAAGCATAATATGGCTAATAATATGAGTTAGATTGATAATATTAAGAATAGTGAGTATAGTAATTGTCGTTCTATCGATCATATAAGCATAATATGGCTAATAATATGAGTTAGATTTATAATAATAAGAGTATTAAGTATAGTAATTGTCGTTCTATCGATCATATAAGCATAATATGGCTAATAATATGACTTAGATTGATAATGATAAGAGTAATAAGTACAGTAATTGTCGTTCTGTCGTTCATATAAGCATAATATGGCTAATAATATGAGTTAGATTGATAATAATAACAGTAATAAGTATAGTAATTGTCGTTATATCGATAATATAAGCATAATATGGCTAACAATATGAGTTAGGTTGATAATAATAAGGGTAATAAGTATAGTATTTGTCGTTCTATCGATCATATAAGCATAATATGGCAAATAATATAAGTTAGATCGATAATGATAAGAGTAATAAGTACAGTAATTGTCGTTCTGTCGATCATATAAGCATAATATGGCTAATTATATGAGCTAGATTGATAATAATAACAGTAATAAGTATAGTAATTGTCGTTCTATCGATAATATAAGGATAATATGGCTAATAATATGTTGTAGGTTGATAATAATAAGAGTTATAAGTATAGTGATTGTCGTTCCATCGATCAAATTTGCATAATATGGCTAATAATATGAGTTAGATTGATAATAATAAGAATAATAAGTATAGTAATTGTCTTTCTATCGATCATTTAAGCATAATATGGCTAATAATATGAGTTAGATTGATAATAATAACAGTAATAAGTATAGTAATTGTCGTTCTATCGATCATATAAGCATGATATGGCTAATAATATGAGTTATATTGATAATAGTGAGTGTAATAAGTATAGTAATTGTCGTTCTATCGATCATATTAGCATAATATGGTTAATAATATGAGTTAGATTGATAATAATAAGAGTAATAAGTATAGTATTTGTCGTTCTATCGATCATATAAGCATAATATGGCTAATAATATGAGTTAGATCGATAATGATAAGAGTAATAAGTACAGTAATTGTCGTTCTGTCGATCATATAAGCATAATATGGTTAATTATATGAGTTAGATTGATAATAATAACAGTAATAAGTATAGTAATTGTTGTTCTATCGATAATATAAGCATAATATGGCTAATAATATGAGTTAGGTTGATAATAATAAGAGAAATAAGTATAGTGATTGTCGTTCTATCGATCAAATTTGCATAATATGGCTAATAATATGAGTTAGATTGATAATAATAAGAGTAATAAGTATAGTGATTGTCGTCCTATCGATCAAATTTGCATAATATGGTTAATAATATGAGTTAGATTGATAACAGTGAGTGTAATAATTATAGTAATTGTCGTTCTGTCGATCATATAAGCATAATATGGCTAACAATATGAGTTAGGTTGATAATAATAAGAGTAATAAGTATAGTAATTGTCGTTCTATCGATCAAATAAGCATAATATGGCTAATAATATCAGTTAGATTAATAATAATAAGAGTAATAAGTATAGTATTTGTCGTTCTATCGATCTTTTAAGCATAATATGGGTAATAACATGAGTTAGATTGATAATAATAAGAGTAATAAGTATAGTATTTGTCGTTCTATCGATCATATAAGCATAATATGGCTAATAATATGATTTAGATTGATGATAATAACAGTAATAAGTATAGTAATTGTCGTTATATCGATAATATAAGCATAATATGGCTAACAATATGAGTTAGGTTGATAATAATAAGGGTAATAAGTATAGTGTTTGTCGTTCTATCGATCATATAAGCATAATATGGCTAATAATATCAGTTAGATTAATAATAATAAGAGTAATAAGTATAGTATTTGTCGTTCTATCGATCATATAAGCATAATATGGCAAATAATATGAGTTAGATCGATAATGATAAGAGTAATAAGTACAGTAATTGTCGTTCTGTCGATCATATAAGCATAATATGGCTAATTATATGAGCTAGATTGATAATAATAACAGTAATAAGTATAGTAATTGTCGTTCTATCGATAATATAAGCATAATATGGCTAATAATATGAGGTAGGTTGATAATAATAAGAGTTATAAGTATAGTGATTGTCGTTCCATCGATCAAATTTGCATAATATGGCTAATAATATGAGTTAGATTGATAATAATAAGAATAATAAGTATAGTAATTGTCTTTCTATCGATCATTTAAGCATAATATGGCTAATAATATGAGTTAGATTGATAATAATAACAGTAATAAGTATAGTAATTGTCGTTCTATCGATCATATAAGCATAATATGGCTAATAATATGAGTTATATTGATAATAGTGAGTGTAATATGTATAGTAATTGTCGTTCTATCGATCATATAAGCATAATATGGTTAATAATATGAGATCGATTGATAATAGTGAGTGTAATAAGTATAGTGAATGTCGGTCTATCGATCGTATCAGCATAATATGGGTAATAATATGAGTTAGATTGATAACAGTGAGTGTAATAAGTATAGTAATTGTCGTTCTATCGATCATATTAGCATAATATGGTTAATAATATGAGTTAGATTGATAATAATAAGAGTAATAAGTATAGTATTTGTCGTTCTATCGATCATATAAGCATAATATGGCTAATAATATGAGTTAGATCGATAATGATAAGAGTAATAAGTACAGTAATTGTCGTTCTGTCGATCATATAAGCATGATATGGCTAATTATATGAGTTAGATTGATAATAATAACAGTAATAAGTATAGTAATTGTCGTTCTATCGATAATATAAGCACAATATGGCTAATAATATGAGTTAGGTTGATAATAATAAGAGAAATAAGTATAGTGATTGTCGTTCTATCGATCAAATTTGCATAATATGGCTAATAATATGAGTTAGATTGATAATAATAAGAATAATAAGTATAGTAATTGTCGTTCTATCGATCATATAAGCATAATATGGCTAATAATATGAGTTAGATTCATAATAATAAGAGTAATAAGTATAGTAGTTGTCGTTCTATCGATCATTTAAGCATAATATGGCTAATAATATGAGTTAGGTTGATAATAATAAGAGTAATAAGTATAGTGATTGTCGTTCTATCGATCAAATTTGCATAATATGGTTAATAATATGAGTTAGAATGATAATAATAAGAGTAATAAGCATAGTAATTGTCGTTCTATCGATCATATCTGCATAATATGGTTAATAATATGAGTTAGAATGATAATAATAAGAGTAATAAGTATAGTAATTGTCGTTTTATCGATCATATCTGCATAATATGGTTGATAATATGAGTTAGATTGATAACAGTGAGTGCAATAAGTATAGTGAATGTCGTTCTATCGATCATATCAGCATAATATGGGTAATAATATGAGTTAGATTGATAATAGTGAGTGTAATAAGTATAGTAATTGTCGTTCTATCGATCATATTAGCATAATATGGTTAATAATATGAGTTAGATTGACAATAATATGAGTAATAAGTATAGTATTTGTCGTTCTATCGATCATATAAGCATAATATGGCTAATAATATGAGTTAGATCGATAATGATAAGAGTAATAAGTACAGTAATTGTCGTTCTGTCGATCATATAAGCATGATATGGCTAATTATATGAGTTAGATTGATAATAATAACAGTAATAAGTATAGTAATTGTCGTTCTATCGATAATATAAGCACAATATGGCTAATAATATGAGTTAGGTTGATAATAATAAGAGAAATAAGTATAGTGATTGTCGTTCTATCGATCAAATTTGCATAATATGGCTAATAATATGAGTTAGATTGATAATAATAAGAATAATAAGTATAGTAATTGTCGTTCTATCGATCATATAAGCATAATATGGCTAATAATATGAGTTAGATTCATAATAATAAGAGTAATAAGTATAGTAGTTGTCGTTCTATCGATCATTTAAGCATAATATGGCTAATAATATGAGTTAGGTTGATAATAATAAGAGTAATAAGTATAGTGATTGTCGTTCTATCGATCAAATTTGCATAATATGGTTAATAATATGAGTTAGAATGATAATAATAAGAGTAATAAGCATAGTAATTGTCGTTCTATCGATCATATCTGCATAATATGGTTAATAATATGAGTTAGAATGATAATAATAAGAGTAATAAGTATAGTAATTGTCGTTTTATCGATCATATCTGCATAATATGGTTGATAATATGAGTTAGATTGATAACAGTGAGTGCAATAAGTATAGTGAATGTCGTTCTATCGATCATATCAGCATAATATGGGTAATAATATGAGTTAGATTGATAATAGTGAGTGTAATAAGTATAGTAATTGTCGTTCTATCGATCATATAAGCATAATATGGCTAATAATATGACTTAGATTGATAATGATAAGAGTAATAAGTACAGTAATTGTCGTTCTGTCGTTCATATAAGCATAATATGGCTAATAATATGAGTTAGATTGATAATAATAACAGTAATAAGTATAGTAATTGTCGTTATATCGATAATATAAGCATAATATGGCTAACAATATGAGTTAGGTTGATAATAATAAGGGTAATAAGTATAGTATTTGTCGTTCTATCGATCATATAAGCATAATATGGCAAATAATATAAGTTAGATCGATAATGATAAGAGTAATAAGTACAGTAATTGTCGTTCTGTCGATCATATAAGCATAATATGGCTAATTATATGAGCTAGATTGATAATAATAACAGTAATAAGTATAGTAATTGTCGTTCTATCGATAATATAAGGATAATATGGCTAATAATATGTTGTAGGTTGATAATAATAAGAGTTATAAGTATAGTGATTGTCGTTCCATCGATCAAATTTGCATAATATGGCTAATAATATGAGTTAGATTGATAATAATAAGAGTAATAAGTATAGTATTTGTCGTTCTGTCGATCATATAAGCATAATATGGTTAATTATATGAGTTAGATTGATAATAATAACAGTAATAAGTATAGTAATTGTTGTTCTATCGATAATATAAGCATAATATGGCTAATAATATGAGTTAGGTTGATAATAATAAGAGAAATAAGTATAGTGATTGTCGTTCTATCGATCAAATTTGCATAATATGGCTAATAATATGAGTTAGATTGATAATAATAAGAGTAATAAGTATAGTGATTGTCGTCCTATCGATCAAATTTGCATAATATGGTTAATAATATGAGTTAGATTGATAACAGTGAGTGTAATAATTATAGTAATTGTCGTTCTGTCGATCATATAAGCATAATATGGCTAACAATATGAGTTAGGTTGATAATAATAAGAGTAATAAGTATAGTAATTGTCGTTCTATCGATCAAATAAGCATAATATGGCTAATAATATCAGTTAGATTAATAATAATAAGAGTAATAAGTATAGTATTTGTCGTTCTATCGATCTTTTAAGCATAATATGGGTAATAACATGAGTTAGATTGATAATAATAATAGTAATAAGTATAGTATTTGTCGTTCTATCGATCATATAAGCATAATATGGCTAATAATATGATTTAGATTGATGATAATAAGAGTAATAAGTATAGTGATTGTCGTTCTATCGATCAAATTTGCATAATGTGGTTAATAATATGAGTTAGATTGATAACAGTGAGTGTAATAATTATAGTAATTGTCGTTCTGTCGATCATATAAGCATAATATGGCTAATAATATGAGTTAGATTGATAATATTAAGAGTAGTGAGTATAGTAATTGTCGTTCTATCGATCATATAAGCATAATATGGCTAATAATATGAGTTAGATTTATAATAATAAGAGTATTAAGTATAGTAATTGTCGTTCTATCGATCATATAAGCATAATATGGCTAATAATATGACTTAGATTGATAATGATAAGAGTAATAAGTACAGTAATTGTCGTTCTGTCGTTCATATAAGCATAATATGGCTAATAATATGAGTTAGATTGATAATAATAACAGTAATAAGTATAGTAATTGTCGTTATATCGATAATATAAGCATAATATGGCTAACAATATGAGTTAGATTGATAATAATAAGGGTAATAAGTATAGTGATTGTCGTTCTATCGATCATATAAGCATAATATGGCTAATAATATCAGTTAGATTAATAATAATAAGAGTAATAAGTATAGTATTTGTCGTTCTATCGATCATATAAGCATAATATGGCAAATAATATGAGTTAGATCGATAATGAATAAGAGTAATAAGTACAGTAATTGTCGTTCTGTCGATCATATAAGCATAATATGGCTAATTATATGAGCTAGATTGATAATAATAACAGTAATAAGTATAGTAATTGTCGTTCTATCGATAATATAAGCATAATATGGCTAATAATATGAGGTAGGTTGATAATAATAAGAGTTATAAGTATAGTGATTGTCGTTCCATCGATCAAATTTGCATAATATGGCTAATAATATGAGTTAGATTGATAATAATAAGAATAATAAGTATAGTAATTGTCTTTCTATCGATCATTTAAGCATAATATGGCTAATAATATGAGTTAGATTGATAATAATAACAGTAATAAGTATAGTAATTGTCGTTCTATCGATCATATAAGCATAATATGGCTAATAATATGAGTTATATTGATAATAGTGAGTGTAATATGTATAGTAATTGTCGTTCTATCGATCATATAAGCATAATATGGTTAATAATATGAGATCGATTGATAATAGTGAGTGTAATAAGTATAGTGAATGTCGGTCTATCGATCGTATCAGCATAATATGGGTAATAATATGAGTTAGATTGATAACAGTGAGTGTAATAAGTATAGTAATTGTCGTTCTATCGATCATATTAGCATAATATGGTTAATAATATGAGTTAGATTGATAATAATAAGAGTAATAAGTATAGTATTTGTCGTTCTATCGATCATATAAGCATAATATGGCTAATAATATGAGTTAGATCGATAATGATAAGAGTAATAAGTACAGTAATTGTCGTTCTGTCGATCATATAAGCATGATATGGCTAATTATATGAGTTAGATTGATAATAATAACAGTAATAAGTATAGTAATTGTCGTTCTATCGATAATATAAGCACAATATGGCTAATAATATGAGTTAGGTTGATAATAATAAGAGAAATAAGTATAGTGATTGTCGTTCTATCGATCAAATTTGCATAATATGGCTAATAATATGAGTTAGATTGATAATAATAAGAATAATAAGTATAGTAATTGTCGTTCTATCGATCATATAAGCATAATATGGCTAATAATATGAGTTAGATTCATAATAATAAGAGTAATAAGTATAGTAGTTGTCGTTCTATCGATCATTTAAGCATAATATGGCTAATAATATGAGTTAGGTTGATAATAATAAGAGTAATAAGTATAGTGATTGTCGTTCTATCGATCAAATTTGCATAATATGGTTAATAATATGAGTTAGAATGATAATATTAAGAGTAATAAGCATAGTAATTGTCGTTCTATCGATCATATCTGCATAATATGGTTAATAATATGAGTTAGAATGATAATAATAAGAGTAATAAGTATAGTAATTGTCGTTTTATCGATCATATCTGCATAATATGGTTGATAATATGAGTTAGATTGATAACAGTGAGTGCAATAAGTATAGTGAATGTCGTTCTATCGATCATATCAGCATAATATGGGTAATAATATGAGTTAGATTGATAATAGTGAGTGTAATAAGTATAGTAATTGTCGTTCTATCGATCATATTAGCATAATATGGTTAATAATATGAGTTAGATTGACAATAATAAGAGTAATAAGTATAGTATTTGTCGTTCTATCGATCATATAAGCATAATATGGCTAATAATATGAGTTAGATCGATAATGATAAGAGTAATAAGTACAGTAATTGTCGTTCTGTCGATCATATAAGCATGATATGGCTAATTATATGAGTTAGATTGATAATAATAACAGTAATAAGTATAGTAATTGTCGTTCTATCGATAATATAAGCACAATATGGCTAATAATATGAGTTAGGTTGATAATAATAAGAGAAATAAGTATAGTGATTGTCGTTCTATCGATCAAATTTGCATAATATG